>NW_025110326.1:550964-619726 GCF_011392965.1 Frieseomelitta varia | reverse complement strand
TTTTTTGAAACATTATCTACATTACGCGGCGAAGTTGTTGTAATATTCATTTATACCATGCCATACCCATGCAATAAAAATTCCGCCATCGAGAGCGTAACAATTTAATCCTAGCTTCCGCTGGGATTTCGAAAGAAATAAGTGACTTAACTGCAAGTTAGTCTCGTCAATTTTTTTATTCGTTTTATCTGATACCAACGTACGTCCACGTATCGTAAAAATGAAACTTGTAATCAGAACATTTGTATTCCTCGGAAAAATTTCGTTTCAACGAAAAAAGAAATAATATAGAAAAGAAAATAGTGCCCCAATAGTGTTCTTCAGGGTATCTATTTTTCTTCTCCTTTCGATAAATACAATTTATATGTCGGTGCTGCACCCCAGTGCCCTGGGCCACTCAATTTCAATTTAAACTAAAAGAGATTATGAATCAACATACGTGCAGATACTTCTCTTCTACTCTCTGTTCCTTATCACCAATAACGATTCTCACGTTAAAAACGCCATTTCCAGACACCAGCGGAGCACGAGAAAAATTTAACTGGACCCTATTATTCTATCGTCGCGTCGTAACGAGCCGAATTATCCCATTTGTCCCGAAAATTTCTCGAATTCTCGCGAAAATCCTGCTCCCTGGTGAATTTGGCATCAAGAGATATCGATCCACTCGCCGGTGACAGTGTCGATTCTCGCGCCATATCCACGCGATGTCCACGGGAAGTTCTATTTGCCGTTTTCGAGACATCCGAGGAAATTGGACGTTTCGTCATTTTCCTTCTGCCATTCTCGCGAGCGTGAATTCACTCACGGTGAATTTAATTTAAGCAAAGGTTCCCCTCGGCAAACGACAGACATTTCTGTTTAGTGTTCAGGTTCTAGCTACAGGTCTGGAATGATGAAACCAATTAACGAAACGAATTTGAAACGTGCGCTGAAACGGAAGAGGGCACAAGAGACCCGTGAAGAAATTACGTGCGGCTGACATTCTTACATTCGCGAATCTAACTCCAAGAGAATATGCACAATGGTCAAACACAAACATAAACGCAGTTGAAACAAATGAATTTATTTCCAAAATTCTCCGACTCTGCTCGAAGGACAGAAATATTTTGAATATTTTACTGCGATATCAAGAAAAAGAAAGAAAGGAAAAAAAAAAGAAAGAACTTAATAAAATTGCCATCAAATTGGAGAGTTTAATTATGGAGGTCAGGCAGTAGCGTACCATACTTCGAACAATGCCCGATAGTTGCGTATAATAACGGACCCGACGAGAATGAAGAGAGGAAGAAAGAGGTGCGCGTGACCTGAATTACGAAATCATGACCGAGCGCAACGGGAGGGGGAGGGAATCGAACGCGCCTTCAGCAACGCTTCCGTATACCTTCGTTCGTTGCATTCGATAGATACTGGGTCCGCTTAAATAACTAATGGCCAGGAGGAGGGTGGAAATCGGTGCACGCTTCCGTCGTGGAATCCGACGCGACGGATATCCGAGAGCGACACGCGAGCCACGAATGGAAGGAAACGCGACCGAAAGAAACGAAACGCGACTGCGGCATGCGAATTGACAAAGACGCGAAGATGCCCGATCGTGTGGCAACGATCGAGAAATCGTTCTTCTTTGGCTGACTTATGGTCATGTAGTTTTCAACAGCTGGATCGTTTAACCATTTAGGGCATTTGATAGCCTTACAGGATGTAAAACTAGAGGAGACGCGGACATGTCGTCAGTGTTCGAATTGGGTTTTTCGTTTTTTTTTTTTTTTTTTTTCCATGAACAAGTTTGAAAACGTTGCGTCGCACTGGCGTATTAGGTGTCTGGTGAATTTTTTTACTAGAAGTAATACTAGAAGGATTGTCCTGTTAATTAGTACGTCCTTTCACCAGGAGTTTCTGTTAAATATAATGTAATACAAGATTAGGTTACGAAGTAGAGTTGAATATGTTGAAGATATTGTATTGAGGTATTAGATAACGAATTGGTGAATTTTTCTGAATCAGTATTTATATTGTGAAGATTATTCCGAGAATTATACCGAAAAATCGATGTTTTAAAGAGGTATTTCAACGATAATGAAGATTAAGTTTGCAGGAATTGGATATGTTGGAAGTGTTTATACTCAATTTGCTTTGCATAATATGTAACAATGGTTTCTATACTAAATATTTTAGAAACAAATTCGATACACTGTAACTGATACTCGATATTTCTGAATTCTCTTTTAAAATCGTCATAGCGTGTTAACATAGGATTCCGATTTGAAAAAAAAAGTTCACTTTTAACCTCCAATAAAACTATTTTACCTTCACTAAAACAATTTTACGAAATTCCAAACAAAAAGACAAAGATGCAAGTCTCGAAATCTTCACAGAAATCAAACTGGAATTGTCCACACAATTTTCCACATATGTACATATTATTTTCATACATATGTACATTCGGACAAAGTTCCTTCAGAATCAAACCTCAACACCTCAAACAGTTAATTACACTATTGCAAGTTGCCATCAGTTCCTTCGACGTTCAAACACCAATACTCGAATAACTATGTACATTTTGTTGCCACGAATGTACATAGTATTTCATATGTATGTATATCGTGTACACTGTCGAAAGCAACACGGTGAAACGGTGAAATTCGTTAATTAATGCCACGTCGAACCACGATGCGTATATATCGGTATAACTATCGGGTGGAGCCGACTGATAATAAAGAGGACCGATGTAAAGGCGGTGTAAAGCGTGATCCTTCGACGGAAATTCGTGACCCAGATTATCAGCGCGTGACCCCTGTATCGCGATAGATCGCCTCGTTGTAAATGGTAACCCAACAGCATCTTGAGAACGTACCGCGGACAATTTTAGTTTGCTACCGGTTTCGCTCGTTTCAACGCGAGCCCTTAATTATCGCAGCGTGGAAATACGCTTATCCAATCGGGCGATCAACTCTTTGGAGAACGGGCGAGCTTCCCTTCGATAACAAACGTTACCTCTCGCGGGAATTCGCGTGTCGTGCGAGTGAAATTATCTATTTAGGTGTTATATATTAAGTATTATATTAGTAAATTATCTTTAAGAGTTAAATTAATTAACGAGCTAGGCGAAGAATACGAGGTTCTAGGGAAAAATTTGGAGATTATTCAGATAATTTGAAGGAGTGTTTCGTAACACTTTTTTAATCGAGATCTTTTCTAGGTGATAGTTAATTTTCAATTGAGACCAGTAATTTCGGCCTGATATTTGGCCAGTTCATTTCATTTACTAACTGAATATTTAGCCGTGATATATTAATACGTCACGATGATTCTCACGTATCATATCATTCATATCATATGACGATCGCAGAAATTTCATTTCGTTGCTATTAATATAATAGATAGAATGATGTTATAACTGATACAGTTTTGATTGATATTGATTTTTGAAGGACAATCGTTCAATAGCAACAAAATGTATTCAACTTCATGGCATAAGCCAATTAAAAAGATCATCACATATAAAATCATTATTATTGTTACATTATTGTGCATTTAATTGTATTACACCGTCCTTTTGAAACTTCGGAATCTATCATTTGATGCTGTCATCACCCTTAAAATGATTGATAAAATGTACGTACACGATTTTGTAATATAATTTCCTAGAAAAATAAAATTACGTACAACTTTCCATAGAACATTTTCCAATCCCTTTACAGTGTCCACTTTATGGATTAAAAATCCAAGATTCAGAGATCTCAGCGAGATGTTCGTTCGAGTTAAAAGTTTTGACAGTTCTGTCGGGAAATCTGCGAATTCGCGAAGTTTCAAATCGGAAACGCTCGGGGCAAGGTCGTGCAACGAAGAGATAGGCGGCAAATAGGTTCAATTTGTTTAGGAATTCTTCTTTGAAGAAGAATTCCGTAGCTTCTGTTCGAACAGACAGCTCGCGAGACACAGGATTTAATTTATTCACGAGGCGTCGTGAAATTAGGGAGTTCTCTGCTACGAAGTTGAATATAATCCTACGCGACATGTAGAAAGAAGGTTCGTTCCCTTCGAATTACCGTGAACTCAACCAGACTTTCGTTCGAGAACCAAAGGCAAGCTTTCGCTGGCACGTACTTTGTATACTTATTACACTGTGACTCTTCTAAATATTATTCCATTACCATAAATACCGCAGGAAACTCACGACGCGCCTTTATGCTCGTCTACGAAGCGAAGTTATGAAACTTTCAATAAATTTCGATAATAATAATTTTTAGCGAAACAACGTGCAACACTTTCGTCCGTTTTATAGAAAGATACGCGACGAATACGATTCGTATTTGTTGAAATAATTTAGTTATCGGTGAAACTTGTCATTTTGCAACTGACAATTACAATTTTTCACCTTGTGTAATATATACGAGAGAAGTTACACATATTCCAAAAATGTTTATTCGAACAATATGATTATGAATCTTCGAACAAACTGCAAGTGATGTTTCAGAGTTGGTTTGGAAACATGGATTTTTCGATCAAAGTTTAACATACACGTACGACGAGTATGTCATAAATTTTATGCTTCATCTTTTCTACAGATGAATTAAAAATAAAGTAGACTCTGCTGACAGTTATGCTTCGAAAGAATCGAATATGAATTACATAAAAATACTAAGTAATGTGTTACACACATTAAGTGTGGATCAAGCGTAAAAATTTTTAGGACGTTAACTTCACATCCACAGTTTTCTTCCATTGCTTGTACCATTTTTCCTTTCATACACGTCACATGCTGTACCGTTTTGAATTACGAAGAAAATAAAAATCATTAAACTTCCATCCGAGACTCGAGGAAAAATGAATTTTCGTTGATCGAATTACACGATTTCTCTCGCGTAACTTGCAAAACGTGACGCGCCGGCGTTGAATGGCTTCCTACCGATAAGAATAACTAAGAACATAGTTGGTCAAGTCCGATTTTACAACTTTTTATCTTGGTTACGCGGCTAAAAGCCCAAGGTCCGTAACGACGTCGGAATAATTTACGTGAACATCCTAAATCGGGAACCGGCTCAGTGGAACCGTGTAATTGAATGGTTCGATCTGCGCCATGTCATGCTCGGATTATCGTTCATTGTGTCCCAATTGACTCTCGGATATCGTGCCTCGCGATACACGTCCATGCTTTTTAACTACTTCGCGCTCGATCCCATTATCAGTCGATTTATGACAGAGGTGATTCAGCGATCGGATTATCAAACCGGGTGACGTGACTACGTTCGATTGGTTATCATTCTGAACCGTAAAAAGACTATTAAAAGAAAAAAGAAAAAAAGCGGAGAAAGAGAGAAAAATGGAACTTGTTACATCGTTCAATGGATACGCGAAGAAAAATTTAATATGATAATGAAAGATCTTCACATCGTGTGACGCGAGAATATACAACGAGAAAGCTGTTCGATCGTCGAATAAGTGAAATTTTAAGGCACGCCGCTGTGATTAGAGATCGGAGATCGTCTGAAAGAGATGTGGAAGTTGTGATTGTAGAATTAGAGAATCATCGGATTACGAATTCATAGAATTATGGAATTATCGAGTACTGGAATTACTGAATCATAAAATTGTCGAAATTACAGAATTATGAAATTGTAAGATATTATATGGAATACCTGAAGTTTAGAATCTTAAATATCGAACGCAGTCAAGCGTAAGCGATAAGAGAAAGAGAGATATTGGAAATATTTCTCTGTCAAATGTAGGTAATTACCAACGTGTTTCAAATATATTCCGATATATATTTAAAGTTCTTCTTCCAATCGAAGAAAATAAATAAAAATTTAACTGAGATCCTAAAGATTTCACGATCGAGATTAAGTAACGAGGTTCTTTTTCTGCTTCTTTTTCATTTTCCTCAAATTCGTCGATCGAGTGGTATATCTAGCTGGCTTTAATGACAATGTTTCTACAAGCTTCGGGTATATTAGAGACTATTACCACTGCAACGTCGCCTTTGTTCAATTCATACGGCGTACAATGGCGGATACTCTTTGCCAGGCTCCATTGTAAGACTTTCTGAAAACGTTAATATAGTCCGTCGAACTTTTGAAATGGAACAAGAGAGAGACCTCGAAGTTTACCTTAGGCAAAATGTGCAACTATTTGGCCTGATTAGAGTTATTTCTACGTTCCATTCTTTCGTTTCTATCGCGTGGGATGATCTAGCATCTGATCCTTCCAAGTTTTCGCTTGCAGTTTTCCACGTATGTTTGTGAGATAAAATGTTTCAAAATTTGAGAGATATTCGAATTGTACGATCATGTATCTCGATGATACTAGTTAATTTTTTGACGATATATATATGTATATTCTGTTTAGTTTATAAAAATTATTAATGAAAATTTCCTTTTCGAGGCTATTCTTCATTCTGAGAACAATTTGTCCTACGCTGAGAAAACTTTTTCGTTCAAGATATTAATTATCCGAAGCTGAAACGACAAGGAATGTAAAATTGAAAATACTTCGCCCTTAAACTGAAAGTAATTCAGTCTTTAAACTATAAAGTTACTTAATACTCAAAGTACTTTAAGCTTCAACTTCAAAATAATTTAGTTTCCAAGATTAAGAATTAATTTCGTCTTTTCACTCAATCCATTAGTACGAAACTATATTTTTGACGTTCAAGGATTTACATCATCTTTCTTTTTCCTAAAGTTTGTAATACTTTGAACCTCGAATAAACTAAAACGTTCAAAACACTACGATAAACTGTTCTTTATATAAATTTCTTTGACTCTATAATGCATTTTTTTTTCACAAACATTTGTTATTCTAATGTGCTTTTTATACTTCTACGAAACCGTCTCACTCACGTTTATCTTTTATTTATCATTCGAGTTGTAATAGAATTCAAACTGAAGAAGTGAAAAATTGATGAGATAGAGAGGAGTAATCGAAGATGTTCGAATAAATATTTCAAGATGTAGCGTCAATTTTAATAAATAACCACCGTTTGTTCGGAACCGGAAGTGTTCAATGCATGGGGGTCAGATGCAGGTTTGTTTCGTTATAACCGTAGAATTTTCGAGGACAACAGTTTCGGAGGAAATTCTATAAAATTCTACGATTCTATGGCAGCAAGTTTCGGTTGGCCGGAAATCAATGGGAATCGACGCGCTTTCAACAAAACGAATTTTTCAACCAAATATTTTCGACCTACGCGATTTAGTTTATTAAATCGGAGCAAAATTTTCGAATTTTCCAATTTAACAGAAGACAATTACCTCTCAAAACCACCTATTTGAATCCATAATCTTTTATTATTCCATATCTGATA
Organism: Frieseomelitta varia; assembly: GCF_011392965.1. NCBI lineage: Eukaryota > Metazoa > Arthropoda > Insecta > Hymenoptera > Apidae > Frieseomelitta > Frieseomelitta varia. Next base: position 612,423 of record NW_025110326.1, on the reverse strand, counting down.
TGACGAATTCGTCAAACACTTCCAGTGCAATTCAATCTTTCAATTTCTAGAACAAAACAGACTTTTCCTTTAAAAATATTCCCAACCACCAATCCAACTGCGAGTCGTAGTAAAATTCTAATCGTTAGATAACGAGAGTCGCAATCTTCCATTCGATCAGAAACAAATTCACTCGTGATATTAAATTATTCTCTGGCAAATCACCTATTTATACCGTGCTTACTCACTCTAGTTTTTTTCCCCCGGACCATTTCGATGCATTGAAAGCATTCGATTACGCATAAATATTAATAAAATACTCTTGCAGTGTGATTCGACTTATTACGCAGAAATCAACAACTATCAAAAATCGAGGAATTATTCGGTATTACGATGTTAGTCGAACGAAAATTTCCCGAAAATTCCCTGATTCGACCTATCTTAACCCAGTTCGTTCTAACGGAATCAGCTGACGCCTGTCGGTAAACGTTCTTTCGCGTTCGGACAGATCGGTTGATGAATACGTTTACGCTGAAGGATCGCGAAGGATCACGTTGTAAACAGGGATCGGGACACACAGCTGAGAGGGGAAGGAGCGGATTGGCGCGAAGACAGCGAATACGAGACGGAGAATGCACGACAGGAATTATCGACGCGCGCGGCTCGAGTACACCGCTATACCAACTGTGCGATCAAGGTCGCGAGCCGAGGGTCTTCCTCTATGCACGTTTAGGAAGTCGATGGGAAGACAACTGAAAAACACGGTCATTCCGATCCTCGTCACTCCTCAATATCGCGAGTCAGTCCTCTGTCGCGACCAGCGACGTCGGCCAAAATCAATGGAAAAAGTGTCACACGACAGGGCACGAGAGAGAGAGAGAGAGAGAGAGAGAAAGAGACAGTTAACAGACACTAAAATTTATAGAACACTCGAAAAAATCGACCTTTCCTTCGTCTGGGCTTCGATCACCTTTCGTGTAATCATTTTCCAACACCGCAACCTATGAAATCTCGAACGTATGGACGACCTGTGCTGCGTGGTTGGTTTCCACCAAAACGAAGGCAAAAAGCCAAAATTGCTGTAAATGATTGGGAGGCAAGGAAATTGGAAGAATTTGTCACGTCGAGAATGGGTCTGGGTAGCCGGGACCCAGGGACGGAAAGGACACGCGTATTTGGAATTCTGTCCAGGAAAGGGTAGCATCGATAACGATCCGTGTTCTCGAGCAGCGCGCCTCTGATAATCGAATTTCTGTCAGCGTGAGAGTGTCACGCAGTCTCCTAGCCGTGAATTTTCGGGCAAATTTACGCGACCTATATGTAATAAAATATACACGCGATGCCACATAACCTGATGTAATATAGGAAAACGGAGAGAGGCAGATCAATTATTCGGAAGGAGCAAGGTGTACCTGAGCACCTCATTGAGACGCGTACGGATCGTGTTTGTGAACGCGTGACGCGAGGTGGCACGGGGGATTTTTCATTGAAATTCCGTGAACGTGACGCGGACACGGGAGAAAGCGAGATGGAGGAACCGCGTGCTTAGTCGCGCCGACGCATCGTTTACAGCTCACTCACCTACGTATCGTCCGCCTATCAGCGCGGCCAAAGCTCGACTAAAATGCAGCCTTTGGTGCTCTGGTGCTGGTTCACCTCTCTGCCACTTGCTTCGTGTCGTACGCGAGCTCTCCTCGACGATTGCCGATCGTCTCGTGTCACAACGTTTACTCTCTCTCCTCTTCGTGGAAACGTCACCTCCGTTTCCGTGTCGAGCTGGTCTCGTGAGCGCAGCTCCGAGCGAAAACCCGCCAAGACGCTCGAGTATTTCGTCGCATTCGTGCACGAACAGTAACTGGCGGCCTTGTCATCGAGGCGATCAGTACGGCACCTGAGCGCGCGTCCGCTCCAGCGAGACGACTCGCGCTTCGGCCAATGGGAGCGCGGCGTGGTAAGTGTCGCACATGCGCGTCGAGCTACCTGCGTGGCGGCAGTATTCGAACGTTTCATTTATTGAACGTCCCCTGTTCAACCCCTCGTTGAGTTATCGTACAACAGCGTTACACTAATTCGAACGTGGATGGAATTCGTTTTCGATTCATTCTCGCTTTTGTCGTAGCAGCTGTACGGGTCGAAACGAACGTTTGTCAGTTAGGCTTTTCCATTACTGGTTTTACTGTTGGACGAAAATCGATGACAAGATAAAATTAAACGCGAGTGGAATTAAACGTTTCACTGTACAATTGGAGAATTGTTTAATATCGTCGCAATTTGTTTATAAAACAAAGATCCCTTGAGATGAAATTTCATCCGCTGTTTTAAAGATTAATATCCGTTGCAGTTAATAACAGTTCTTGATTTCATTATAATATCCGCGTAATTGAACACCGTCGATGCAGATTATTACAAATGTGTTTAAATTTATGACATTTATTTTTGATGGCATATTTTATGTACATGTTTAATTTGCGTATTACTCGGCGATGTAAATTATTTGGATAAAGGAATGAATTTCAAGTGTAAATATGTTTCAGTGTCAATGTATACTGTTTATTTATAATTAACAACACAAGAGATTGCATTCATCGAATAATTTATATGTAATAAGTTAATTCATTCTCATCCTATAGATACACTCAATGCATCTTTATTGCATAGTATCAGAATTGAGACTCCTGTTACCACTTTTTTGTCATTTTCAATGCTCATCGTAGAAAGAGCGTTCATGTTCAGTTCAAAAAATAATTTTCGGTGCAGATGTAACATTATTCATATTTTGATGTTAATTCCTATCACTAGTAGCGCTGCTGTAAAAAACCAGACTAAATCGATATGATAGAATGTGACACGAAAATAGTAAGAGATTCAAGCGATCCCCAAAACATGGGATACGAAGACTAGAACTAGAAATTGAATGTTCTAGCATTGACTAACAAGTCAATTCTATGTTTAGTCAATGACATTATTCATAATTTCTGCTTTTAATTCTCGTTACTAGTGGCGCTGTAGTGCAAAACCTGACTAAATCGATGTGGTAGATTGTGACACGAAAGTGATAAGGAATTCTTTTATCCTATATCTATCACGATAAAAGATATGAAACCTATTTCTATCGTCAAACAGTATTTACATTTACCATTAATTTTATCATCGATCCACGATTCTTTTGTTTCTTAATTACCTATCTCAATGGTGGTTCGATCAGCTCGCACAAAGTAATGAATATACTTTTGAATTCAACTGTTTGCAATGCGATTTGTTGATCTATTCTTTGGACGTATCTTTCGTGTCATAAATATTTATGAAAATGTATTGCTGTGCACGTGGCACGTTTCACTGTCAGTATGCCAATGAAGTCAAGTTTGACAAATTAAAGACAAAGTACAGCATCGACGAGGATATAGTTGTGCATTACATAATACGAGACAGAGTGAGTGAAGTCTTCTCGGTCTTTTTCCTTCGCGCGGCAGTTAATATCTTGCTGCGTCGCACGTTCTGACGATAATCAAATTTTTAAGATTCACACATCGTCACGTGACTGGATCGGAATTTTCCCAAGAGGATGGAGCAATCTGCAGCAGTATCTTACCTTCGAGTTTGTTGTCCTATCACCCAAAACATCGAATCTGTCCAATCGCAGCATCATGTTTTTACACACGTTTCATCGAGAGGTTATTAAATATGAATATTAGACACGAGTAATAGCCGAGTTGACATTAAAATTTTTATATCATTAAAACAAGAATTTGTTTAGCAGAGTACGAACATTTGTGCAAATTCAAATTTTGCATAAACAGCCGTAGTCTACTAATTGCAGTATGCAAAACTATTGTTTGATACAATTCCTAGAGTTAGAAGTTTCTGAATTATTCTTATTTTGACCTTTCAATATTTCCATGTCTTATTTCAACGAGAATAATTTTAATAACAAACTTTCAACTCAGTCCTAGTTAATTTCAATTTAATCACTCTAATTACTAATTTATTCAAGCTTTAATGATTAATTTAATTTTTAATTTTTAATCATTAATGTATTAATTTACTAACCTTTAAACCAGATTTATTCTAGATTTAAACTAAACCTATCTAACGTTTTCTAATAATTAACAATCAGGTCTGGTTTCTCTGCTTCTGTTTCAAATTTTTCTGTTTGAAAACAGGCGTTACCGAACGTCGATTATCAATTTGTTTACGTAAGCAAAGAAATAGAAATTCTGGGAACCAGCTCCTACTTCCGTTTCATCGTCACCCCGAATCTTCGTCCCCTCGATCGAAACTCGAATATAGTGGACGTAAGTCGTTGCAGGAAATTCACAATTTCCAGTCGGCCATCCGATTGCTAAGAATCGAACGCAATTTTCCAGTGTGGCGTCATGAGCGATGGTTATTCGTCCTTGATCGTGTCACCATCGACAAGCAACACGGGGAAACTGCTTGGATGTAGTAAATCGTTCGACAATATCCAATCTCATCGAATATGTCGGTCATTGGCGGACCACCGTAACAGAACGTGTCGATTCTGCTCGAAATCGGCGTCATTTACAACAAATAGGGTGAGACAACGATTATATTCTGCGCTTTTATTTTCCCTTGAAATTCTTTTACCTATCATTCTCATTTCACTTATTTCTATTCGCGAAAAATAGGAAAGAGGTTGATCATACCTGAAACTTTCGTTTCTTCGATTCGTTTATTTAAAATCTTTATTCGATCATATTCGTGTTATTCAGAATCCTCGTGTCTTAAATTTTCGTTTCTTTTATTTGCCCTTTGTGTTTTGTACCCTTATTTTATTTGGAACACATTTGTGTATTATTATTCAGCAATGACTACACTTTAAACGTTTGTTTTTTAGTTTCTTTCATTTAACTTTACAACTACGTATGTACATATGTGATTTCACTGAAACATCACATCTCGAGTTTCGATGTCGATAAAAATTATACAAATACATACTGTGATATTTGCGACAGATTTTCGTTTCTCGAGCTCAACTTAACCAATAGAATGTTCCGATATTACCAGATTCAGTTTCTGCTGTTGCATAATGAACAGCTAGTAGCAAGGGTGGGTCGTTTGGCGCGCGACTTGGAGTTAAAGGAAGCAGCTGTGAAAAGCGAAAGAATGGCGCAGGCGGTCTTGACAAAGAGATTGCAGGCTTACGAGACGTTCGTCGCGGATATGCTCAAACGTTTGAATCTCACGGGCACCATAAAGATCAAGGATAAAATGGGGAAAGAGGTGCTGATTTAATTTTTATCTTCCTCCATCTTTGTATCAAGTTTTCCATTGCTTTTATTTCGACCCGGATGATCGAATAATTAAATATGAAAATATAATGTATGAGAGAATGGTGACGGTGATTAGTTTGTGGCATTGTTACTCTCACTTTTACTTCGTTAAGTGATGGATCATCATCAATTAATTAATCAATATAATTTATTCGTTCATTAAAGAAAAAAGAGACTCGTTACTTTTATGATCAAAATAATGTGAAAATAATGGTGATTATTATCGGTTCAGATGATTGTACAAAAAGTAAAATCAAAAGACGAGGCAGAGGACAAGCCTCTCCCTGTTTTAGAAGTCTCGATGTTGAATCAATCTCCAGAATCGGCAACGAAGATAAATGAAACGAAGGAAGTTGCTCGCGCATCGGTAAAATCAGTCACGCGTGATAAATTAATACGAAAAATTCTAAGCAAAAATAATCGTCAAATAATTCCATGAATATGAAACAATAATTTTCGCAGAATCTGTTCGATACAGTGAACAACGAAGAAGACAAGGTTTCCAAAGACTTTGCGGAAAGCGGATTCTCTGTGAAAATAGAGCCAGACGAGGGCGAGCAAAATTTCGAAGTTACTTTGTCAGTGGAGAAGGAACAGTCTCAGTTCGATAGGCGAATTTCGATGTCAGCGACGGGATTTAGGGAGGACGGTGAAAAACGGTGGTAAGAAACGAGCCGAGCCGGAGTTTGCAGATACAGCAGCGCGGTGTGTTTAATAATTCCAGCGATTCTTACGTAACGAAAGAGGCCACGGGCGCGATATGTCAACGAGTAGATAATACATGCGGTGTCACCTGTAAAATCGAACAGCCTAACTGTGTCGAGGGCAAGCCGGAAGACGCGGTGAACATGGTGCACGGCGATAAGAAAACGATGGGGAAGCTCGATCCGGTGATAAATCTCGACTCACCGAAATGTTGCTGCGACTGTCATTCGAAAACGTGCAGTTCGATCAAGAAGTTCGACAACGATGGCGTGAATGGTAAGTAATAAGTAGGCTGCGTTAGCAAAATATTTTAAAAATGGGAAAATTGCACACAATTCAAATGATGTTGAAAAATGTATAAAACGTCAATCAATTTTCTAGATTTTGCTTCTTTCAATTAATGTACATTATAAGGAGTATACAGTTTTATTGAGATTGCCAATAGAGATTGTTTGACCGAAGATTCAAATTTTCATCGGTGCAATTGAAAAGGGAAAGGATAATACATTTTGAACATTTTACGTATTTTTCAATATTGCGTGAGTTTTGTGCAACTTTCGTAATGAAATTGTACAATTCGAACTCCTTCTTTCTAGAATGGGTTCTCCAATGCGAATGTGACCTGGAGGTTGCGGATCGAATGTATCAGATGATTGATAATTACGCGGAGCAACAGCGTGGCACGATGGAGGCGAAGAAGGATGGTTTGTCTGCGATTCTTATTAAGGGTAGAAACACGAAATTCGCTGTTATCAAGTAATTGACTTGTTATCTCAGAATCTTTCGAATCGTCGATAAATTCGACTTGTATACGTACCACAGTCCAAGACAAATAAGAGAATTCTCTTTAGAATTAATTTTCAACGAATTTCAAATTAGAGCTGTTGCGCCACAACGTGTGCGTCAACAAATTCCTAAAACAATTTTTCAGCGAATTTATCCCGACGCGCGAAAGAAAAAGTTACTCTATTGCGGGAAAAACAGACGTGAGTCAGAACTGTAAATACATGTTGCAGGTATTAACGCACAAAATCAAGCGGATTTCCAAGTACACGAAATCGATCGTTCGATTTGGCTGATGCTGTCGGTGTAAATAGCGAAAGAAATAGTTTAGCCTTAAAGGCAGTTATCATTAATTGTTACTCGCGTTTGCATCAAGTTACTCCGCATCTACTCCAGCTCCTTTTAATTTCTTTGTATTATACTTAACTTTCAATAAATCGATTCATAACAGAATCATGCAGTTTAGAACAAAAAAAATCTCTATAATTCACTTGGGTCCTTGGAAAACGTTTCCATACATTCTATACATACTTTACTTTACTGTTCTATAAATTATTTTAAGATAACGCGGTAGAAAAGTGCGATAAATAGACGAAGTGAAGTTAGACGAGATAACGATTCAAAGGTAGCTCTACTGTGATGTTCTACCGTAATGCGAAAGTATCGCCGATGAAAACGCGTTTCAAACGTGCTTCAGAATTATTTTCAAGCTTTCTTTCGTCTGAATCTTTTCAACGCGACAGAAAGACACGAGCGCGTGACGGAAATTAAAACATTTCAACGGGAGCGCGTGTACCGCTGCGTCGGAACGTTTGAAAAACTAACTAAATATAGAATAGGAGCGGTGCTATTGTTAGGTTCAACGCGTTTTCGTATCTCCGAGTTTCTCCTTCGACTTCGCCCTTGTGCCAGCCGTCATGGGGCTTGTCACAAATTTACGACGCCAGGAAATTCGCCAAACACACTATCGGACATTATTGTAATACGCGTTTTCGTATTTTCGACCGTGCAAGTTCCACGTAATTTTCTTTGGCATTGGCCAAATTGTCTTTATCTTTTATTCTCGACGACTGTCGTTATTATCGTAAATAATAATTGCCAATGTTCGTAATGAGATATTGAATAATAATTATTGGTGTAATGTTTTCGTTGGTTGGTTTAATTTCTTTTCGCAAGTTGGATTATTAAAAATTTAATGCGAAAAATTTATATAAACAGATCTTTGTTAACCAAATGTACCAATAATTACGAATTTTACTTTACATACTTTAATTTAATGTAGCGAGAGTGGTGTAATTTGTAGTACATGTCTTTAACAAATCAATAACAATTTATTATTTTAAATATAAAATATTTTACTAAATTATCTGAAATAATGGACGAATTTGTTGACCATATTATATAAGATCTACTGTACATCAATCCATTTATATCACAACTGAGATTGCCTGAATCACCGATGCCTGTACGATCGATCATATGTCCTGAGTAGAAAATTCTTTTGCCTATTAAACGGAATATCATTTTGAATATTTCACGCATATTTAAATTTTCTATAAATGTCCAAAAATTCAGTCTTCGAATAAACGTAAAATTCTCAATAATTCCCTTTTGAATAAAATTGCTCCAAACTTACTGATACAGAGCAAGCATTATCCACAAAGTATTCTACTTTTCGATGCGAATTGATCAATAAGCAACTACCAAACTGCTAAAAATTCTAATACCCAATTATATCAACTACTACTCACGATTTTCATCTCAACAAAAGCAAAAGAACCAATTCTACCTCGTTCGTTTATCTCTACGAAACACCGATTCTCCAAGGCCAGACTTGAACTCCATTTAACCGGCGAGTTTAACACTAGAACTACCAAAGTGGTCAAAATGACTAATTCATCATTTTCTTTTTAGATACATTACAAATGCAAAACAGTGTATTTTTACAGGTGTAAATGATTTTCTATAAAATGCATGAATAAAAGTTTGTTGTGTATTCTATTGCATTTTCTATTTTTCTCACTTTAATATCTCTGATAAAAATTCCATTAGCTTTAGTTCTTGGTAGTTCTAGGGTTAAATGGCGTTGTCCCGGGAAAGCCAGATAAACCAAAACCGATCCACCGCCGGCGATCCAGGAAGTTTACTGAAGCTCAAGTACCTGCCGGCGTTGCAAATCAGAGGAGACTCGGAGCGTCACACGGAAGTGACGATCGCGCATGCCCAAGAACAGAAACGAACCCACGTTTCGGACGGACCTCTCGCGCACGCGGTCTTTCGAAACGGTATTTTTAGAGAAGTGAGTCGCTGGCCGCAAGCGGCAACGGTAGTCAAGTGTCGCCGTTGACCCGAAGGAAATCGAATCCACCGAACGATCCACGATTCGGATGACCACCGGTGAGTGTTCAATCGTGATCATAACTTCTTTCAGAATCGCTCTGAAAGACTTCCGCTGTTTGTGTGAAACCGAATCGACCGCTTCGTCTGAACACCGAGTCTCGTTTTCCGCTTCGATTCTTCGAGTTTCGCAATTTCCTGCGACTTGCGCGCAACCGACGTTAAATCACGCTCGATAGATCGGAAGAGGAACGTCGGCCCGTTCTTATGGATCTAAATTTGGTTCGTGGGCTGAACCGCTCGGTACATCTATTTATGATGTATTTTACGGCGCCGGACTTGCGACTCGTGTTCGCGTTTGTTTCGGCTCGTGTTCTGCATGTGTTCTGTATGAAATTCCATCTCGGTTATCGGCGATTTATTGGCTTTTTTTCCATCGCGAATCAGAGTTGAAGAAACTGCGCAACGTGAATCGCGCGAACGCTACTTGATTTCTTCTTGATTCTTGCGGGAAACTTCTCAATGGGAATTCAACAATTGTGGATCACAGAGTTTTCGTTTCTGCGCGACAGTCGAAGACTCCTAATGATTTATCAACCTGTCGACAAGCTGATTTTTACTTAGGTAGAACATGAATATTAGAATTTTATACACGTATTTATGTTCTATTTACAATGATCTGTGAATATCAATTTACTTATCAAAATATATCACAGATTAATATTAATCATAATTAACATTAAACAAATAATAATATGCTTCACTCTAGTCTCTGTTTTCATTTGTTTTACAATATACACGTACTACAGTTGTAACAATTACAATATAATTTAATTAAGGGCATGAATAATCTTATTTATCTTGTCTGTTCTTAATTTATTATTGTATATAGTTAATGTATTGTATATAATATATTATTATATATGATTAACATATTACAAATGTACTAGTTCCAATATTAAAAAAAATCTTCATTTATTATTATATACAATTAATGTAATATGTTACAATGTAACTATGTTCTGGAGAATTGTACTGGCACGGTTGGGTTCTTTGTTATCGTTGCGTTGCGTTGGGAAATGCGCGGCGCTTTTCGATCGTAGATCGAGTTATATTTAAGTCATATTTACATCGCGTGTAGAGACTCGACGGCACGCTGATCGTAAAGCTTCGTTCGAGGATTCCCTACCCTGAAAGAGATGCCTTTGATCTCCGGCAGCAGAGAAGCAAAATTTTGTTCCCTTTCGTTCATTTGTTTTCTTATCGGAAACGATGAACCACCGTTTTTTTACCAAGTCTCGCGCCTTCTTCTCCTCGAGGGAGATTAACGCGGATCTGTCTTCTAAAAATACGAGTCCGACCCGGTCTGACTTTTTTCCCTTCCGTGCCAGCTCGCTCTACGGAGCTAATCGATAGTTAGCGCATTAGTGAGAATTGACAAACAAATTCGTTCGTCTTCGTATAACTTCGCGCGAAGTTCAATTGACGAAGTTGGAAAGAGACGTTTATAGAGGTGTTTTTGTTTCTTGATGAACACGGCGCAGCCAGAGAACCAGTGGCGTGTTCGTGGCGTCATTATTCTTCAACTTACGAATTGAGAAACATAGTCAGAATATCTTTTTTTTCTTCCAAGAATGAGATAAATTAATAAGGGAGAAATTCACTCTTTTGTATATAATGATAATACTTCAAAGTTCCGGTAATCATGGAATGAATACAAATTCTACGATGAATTTCAACTTCATTTAAAGATTCAGAATTTAGAATTTTAATTTTACTTGGTTTAGAATCCTCCAGCCTCTGTAATTCCGTAAAAATTCGAATTTCATAAAATTCTTCAATTAACTCGAATATTGTAATTCGAGTTTTAAATCTATTTTTTAAATCTATGAATCGATTAGCATCGATTCATTCAGAAATTAGATCTTCAAAATTTTAATTTAACGAAAAACTTAAAATTTAGAATGCACCGTCTGCTCGTTATACAGTAGTCTGTTATTATTATCATTAAACACGTATATACATTGTTATTTTTATTATTAAACACGTATATACACTGTTACTTTTATTATTAAACACGTATATACGTAAATTACAGTATACAAATAATTATACATATACAAATATATGTGATTGTAATTATATATTAATATATATTATAATTGCATATACGTATATTATAATTATAAATTAATGTACAAATAATTACATTTACGTATTGATATAATTACGAATATACGTAATATAATATTACATGTTACAATATGTGTAATCATATTAATAAATTAAACAATAAATTAAACCACGCTTTCAGATACTTCGAAACTCTCCAGCCAGATCGAACAAAATTCCCATAAATCGCGAACGTCAACGAAGAGATTAGCGCTCGCTAGTAGAGCAAGTGCAGTATGGGCGCGGCTGGCAGTAGTAACAGCACGCCATCCACGTCGGCATCGTTTAGGGGGCGAAGCGAGGGGACGTTCGTCTACGGGACAGAGGGATCCTGCTGTCCAGAATACGCGAACGAAAATATACGACAAAGGACGAGGACCAGCGCGTTCGACGTGGGTGAAGAACCTCGATCGCAGGTTAAATATAAAACGAATATTTATCGTTACAGCTAGCGGGCAAACGCTCGAGACAAGATCAGCCAACGAGAAAACACTCGGCACCGCCGTTTATATATCGGTTTTTATTTTAATTCCTCCGGAATCTTTCAGGGTCCAAGTCCTTACGCGACTTTCACGGGCGAAGAACGATGGTGTCAAAGACCGACAGCGCCCAGTTTGTCGAACTTGCGTTCTCGTGACTTGCGACGAGAGAGTTTGGTAAGCGAAGACTTTTCTCTTTGTTCCCTTAAGCGAACGCGAACGAACGACCGAGAGAAAATTAAGCTGCGTCGAGATGCTTCTCTTCGATGAGAATCGTAGAATGACCAGGGGAAATTTGCATTGGCACTGAGTTAAAATGGAAGAAATTTAAAATTTGTCGAACAATGTTTTCTTATTCCAAGTGTTCTCTCACCAATGAAGAAATGCACACACTTCCAGTATATGCCTGGTGCTTTCTTTTATTTCCAATGCTCATCTGTTTCATGACTCAACGTTCATCCCCGACTGTATGATTCACATAATCCGATTGTCTCAATGTGAAAGAAGATCCTCGAGATACAACGATGCTTCTTGCATCACTTGCTAATAAAATCAGACTGCTAGTCCGTAGCGAAAGTTAAAAGAATTGAATTGTTCGGAATTAATCCCCCTCTACCGGACGGGGGGATCTAGGCGTCCGAAGCTTTCTCGAAATTCAAACATTTGACAAAGTCTACGAAACGTAGTAGTGGCGATTTCGCAGAAATTCGGGGAAACGCGACAGAAAAACACGACAGTCTTTTGTCCGTCGACGACGTAGGTAGATAACGGCGAGAGAAATTTTCCGAGTCGCGTTCGCTCTTTTGTTCGGGGCGGGAAATCTGGCGAGCCTCCAAGAAGCTTCGTGGCACCTCGCGGATTTCGGGAGAACACGCTGAGTCACGGCCACTGTAGCTCCGCGAGTTCGCAGTCATCGATCGCGATCACGTGCCCCCGTGTCTCGAGCTTCTTCGGCGAACGCCTCTACCCCTCGTGCCAGTGCATTCTCGTAGATCGTTCGATGCGGATCGAGCTTGGCGCGAAGCTCGCCGACGATCGATCCTAAGGACACCAGTCCTCCACGACCGCAACGACTGCATGGATACGCGAATCTTCAAAGAGTTTCAGGATTTTTGCGAGACTCGACAAACACTGAGACTACGCACTTGATACTATCTCGGCGTTTGTTTGCTACTACGCGTAAGTTTTCAATGGAGAGTAGAATTCTGCTGTTTCTTTTGTTCGTGAATATGTTTTATATGATTTACTTGGAATGGTTTCAAAGATTGATAGCGTGTAGTAGGTATTGGAGTTCTGGTAAAAATTATTTACATTATTATTCCTCGATGTTATTTGATATAATTATTGTATATTGTTCTTTGTAATATTATTTCTCAACCTATTGGATTCTTAAAATGTCCGTGTTTTAACAGATCAATGACATCATAATTTGTGAAGTATTATAAATTATCGTAATATTGTAAATATTTATAATATTATATAAGATCTGCTGTGGTGTGGACAAATCTTGAAAATTTAACTGATACAGGTATAGAAATAATATTAAACTGTTGCAATTATTCATTATATTGGAGAACGTTGTTATTTAAAGGGATGATTTTTAAAATATGTTACAAAATATATATTAAGAGTAATATATTGCAAAATATATATTTTATAAGAGTAACATAATATATTATATTATAAAATATATATTTTAAAATATTTAAATATTATTAATATTATTAATATTATTAATATTTAAATATTATTAATATTTAAATATTATTAATATTATTATATTAATATTTGTATTATATATATATTTTATAAAATATCATATTTCAAAATACGTTATAAACCATATATTATTTCTTCTTTTTTCTTATCATTTCTTTGTTTCATTAAGGTCCAAGAAGAATTCTAGATTTGTTATTAAGTTTTCTCCGTCCACCAAAGAGGAAATTTCTAAATTCCTAAAATTTCCTAGAGAAAGTTTGACTCTGACTCCGAGTTTCTAAACGAAAGAGTTCATCGAAACCGGGGCTTCTAAAAATCTCGATTTCCCTCCCCCTTCGCCGATCAGAGCCCCCGTAGAACGCGGTGAAGAAAGAAAGCAACGCGAGACCCGAGACCCGTCCACGTAACCATTCCTTGAACCAGAATTCCGATCGTCGATCCTCTCGGTTCAATTAGCGCCTCTGAAATTAGTTCAATTTATTTATATTGCAGTTGACGTACGCCGCGCAGATGACAGGTTGGCAGACAGCCGAGGGGCATGGCCCTTCTTCGTTCGCTCAACAGAACCAGAAGGCTATGGAGGTGATTTCGCAGCTGGCTATGGCCAATCAGCAGCTAGCTACCGCGAACACCGCGACTCTCGCCAATTTAGAGGCGCTTTACATGGAACTGTCGAGAGAAAGGGAACTGAGGAGGCGAGTGGCATCGTCTGAAGAATCAATGCCGGACGAAGCCTTGAAGAAAAGACTGACGACGAACGATGAGAGAAGAGAGGAAGAGGAGGAGGAAGGAGAAAAAGTAGAAGAAGACGAAGAGAGGCAAAGAATGGAGTTTAGGATCGAGAGATTGGAAAACGGTTTGAGGAAGGTTCGATCGAGGATAGAGAGGCTAGAGAAGACGAACCAAGGAGAGGACGAACGACAGAGTTCGACGAGTGTCTGTGATTCGAAGGGGATCCGAGACGCAGATCGTCGGTGGACGATCGACGATCCGTGTGATAGGCTCGCGAGCAGCGCCGGTGTACCTGAACGAGAATTCAAAGGGCAGACGACGATGGACGAGGCTCGAGCAAAGACTGTTTCTAGAGTAAGCTTCGTAAACGTCGAGGGCTCCAGGTGGAACGTGGAGGGCCGACACGTGGCAAATTTGCATTTAGAGAAGTCGAGTGAAGGTAGAATAGAGGATGAAACGAAGGAAAGTTTGGATGGGAAAGAAGCGGTGAGATTGTTGAAGGAAGTTGAGAGATTGAAAGCCGAGCGATCCGAGTATCAACGTGAGAACGAGAGGCTAGCGAAAGAGTTGGTGGAGGAGAAGGCGATGGTGAGGAAACTGAGGAAAGATTGCGAAGTGAGTTTGTGCATCCTGTATCCTTCTTGTAATTTATGTCTTATGCATCTTATTAATTGGAAATTAATAGACAGATCTTGACGGATTCTTGAAACAATTTTTCAAGGGAATAAAATTCCTTTAAAAGCTGAAATTTTGCGCAAAATTTTAAGTTTGGATTTCAAACTCAAAATTGTCTTGATATTGGAAAATATAGTTACAGAGACACTGTATAATAAATATAGTAAGATAGTAATCGCAGTTATATCGAAAAATTTTGATTTCCTAGGAATCACAATCGCGACACGAGGAGGCGGAGTCGAGTTTGAAAGAGCGGAGAGAGGAATACGAAAAGTTGATGGCAAAGTTCGACGTTGCGACGAAGGAAACGGAGAGATTGTTGAAGGAAATAGACGAGTTCAACGCGTTGCAGAACACTGCCGAAGCAAAGATCTCCAGTCTCGAGCAAGATTTGCAAAAGTCGTTGTTGGAAAAGGAGGAGATCATAAACACCGAGAGCCAGAAGACTTTGGAATTAAAGGCGCAGCTGTCGGAGGAGGTATCCGATAAGAAGAAGCAGATAAAGGCCCTCGAAGACGCTTTGGACGAGATTCAAAGACTGAAGGAGACTATCAAGACTGAGAGGAAAAGTACAGATGTCGATGACTTGAAAGAAGACGTTGGTACGTTCGGTATCGTTTAAACCAATTATTGGCGTACGTATGCTGATTGAAAAAGAATCGATAAATTCTAAAAGTTCTAAAAATCCAGCATTCCGAAGTTCCAAAGTTTCAAAGTTTCAACGTTCCAATGTTTCCAAGTATCAGAGTTTCTAATTTCCAAATTTCCAAATTTTTAAATTTCTAAATTTTCAAATTTTTAAATTTCTAAAGTTCCAAATTTTTAAATTTCTAAATGTCCAAAGTTCGAAACTTCAAAAATTCCAAAATTCGAGAAAATAAGAATTGAGGGTTTCTAAAATTTAAATAAAAAATCAGAAGGTATTTATATTTGTTTATCGTTTCGTTTCGAGCAGATGCGATCGAATCGACAGACGATCCACAAGGAAGCCCGCCTGCCGATCGCACGTCGGGGAACATCGAGGAATTCAAGAAGGAATTAATCCTGAAGAGAGAGGCGAGGCAAAGAGCGATAGCGGCGGTTTCGTCGGAAATGGAGCGACTTAGACGGGAATTAGACGCGGAGAAGGAGGCTCACTCGGAAACTTCGAGGATGTTGGAGCTTCTGAGGTCTGCGCAGAACGACGCTCGAGCACGAACAAACACGGCTGACGACAGCTTGAAGAAGACTAGAGAGAAAGATCAGAAACCAAACGAACACGAGTTGGCCACGCAACGTTTGGAGGCTCAACGACTAACGAGCGTTTTGAAGGTAAATCTTTCGAACGTTTTTCTACAAATTTCTATTTTCAGTAAATCAAAATCTACATACCAGATCACTTTCGACGAGCCTGAAAATTTTAGAAGATTATTTTCGAATTTCTACAGAATGTTAATAAGAAAAATCGTTTCTGCAAAAATTTGACAAAAGTAAATTTATAAGTATCGTTAATATTAACAAAAATTATTTCCAAATCCACTAGTTGAAAAATCCAGCAAACTTGATGCAATTGAAATTAAAAAGATTCCGTAAGCAGCCTTACTTGCGTTATTGTTGAAAAACAGAGTCCAAAATGTAACAATTTCAGATATCCGACGAGCTGAGGAACAACATCCGCATTCAAATGGACAAGGTGGACGATCTTCGGTATAGTTTGGAGGTTGAACCGGATCAGCATCGGTACCGCATTCGTTGCTTGTCGGACGTGACCAACCGGACCCGAGAGGCCGTTTACTTCAGAGAACGTGCTACCAACGAGCTGAAGGACCATCTAGCGCAGATTCTGGCGCGACTTGGTGACAGGAGCTTCCTAGAAGCGAAGGACGGGGTTAGCCTGGAGTGCGAACGTCAGCTGGAGAATATCAATAGCCTGAAGAGCCTCTACAACGAGAGGCTGAAAGTGCTGAACGAAGTGAGGGAGACGGCGGCCAGAGAGCTAGCGGAGGCCAGGGTGAGACTGGATCACTCGTTGAAAAAATGCGAATGCCTGGAGGATGATCTAAAGAAGGCCGACGAGAAGGTCATTGAGCGTAAATCTTATTTTATTTAAAAAAATTATGTATATACATGCTTATTTATTTATGTATTTATTTTATGTAACACGTACATGGGACCTGTTCTCGTTCTCGAAAAATTTTCCAAACTCGTTTCTCGTTTTCCAGTTTTCAAACTTTTCCAAGTCTCGATTTCCTGAAATAATTTGCTAGTCAGTTGGTATTCTCTATGATAAATATTTGGTGGACTAACCTATACATGGGTATCCCGTTATTAGGATACTATAGAGATACTGTCACAGATCGATGCCAGATCGTGTTTTTTTCACGTGTTTGTTTCAAATACGTACCTTTTTCCCTTCACTTGGGACAGGCCGACGCGCAGTATACGGAGATAACGAATTTGGAATCTCAACTGGGACTCACCAAAGCGGACTGCAGAGATCTGCAGAATCAGATGTCGCTGATCAATAGCCTGTTTACACAGATGCTGTTGGGTGCCACCTCTGCCGACATGGACCTCGATCGATTGACTCAGTTACTTCAGGTATTAGAAAATTTTGTTCTACGACGAAAGCGAGGGTGCAAAGTCAACAATGATACATCGACGCCGTTCGCGACGATGTTTTAACAGGAGAATCACGACTTGATATGCGACATGGCGAGGGAGGAAGGCACCGAAGCCGCTGCGCTTCCCAAGCTTCTTCTCGACCTGATCGAGCAGGTCGAGGGCAGTAAAACGTCACAGAAACACGGCGACGGGGGAAACGGAACCGAGGTTGAAACAGAGAAGAAGGAAGACGACTTACAGCAGGAGGACATAGCTCACAACCTGCCTAAAGTAAGATTAGTAAAAGTAAATTCAACGTTTAACGTCGTTTCTCGTTGTTTACCAAACGGATATTTCCTTATTTTTTCGTTCTAGGTCTGGCGTGTCTTGTTGGAGTTGCTCAGTTGTCACGCGGAATGTGCTCCGTCCGCTTCAGCGGCATCCTCCTCGGACCCAAACATCTGTTACAAATCGATCGATACGCCAGCCGGCCCCAGATTGGTGATCTCGGTCAGCAAAACGTACATCCGCCTGAAAGAGTTGATATTAGAAAAGAAACACTTGGAGAAGGAGATGAATCGGATGAAACAGTTGAACGTCCATTTGGAGTGTAAACTTGGCGAACAGGTAGAAAACATAGTTCATTCTCATATCATTGCAAATTATATTATATATTTAATATTATATATATATTATAATATTATATACATGTTAAATATATTATATATTATATTATTATATTATATATTAAACATATTATATTATTATAATATAATAATATTATTATATTATTATATTATATATTAAATATATATTATATATTTAAATTCGTTCTTTAATATGTATTTATTTTATATTATTTTATATTTATTTACTTATATATATATATATATTTTTTTTTCATTCTTTAATATATATTTATTTTATATCATTTTACATTTATTTATTTTATATATATATATATATATATATAATATATTTAAATTAATTCTTTAATATATATTTATTTTATATTATTTTATATTTATTTATTTTATATATATATAATATATTTAAATTAATTCTTTAATATATATTTATTCTATATTTATTTACTTTTATATATATATTATATATTTAAATTCATTCTCAATTTATTTCCTTTCCGTTTATTTCATTCGTTTCGTTTTTGAAAGAGAGCGCGCGTATTTCCAGGAGAAGCGACTGTCAGCAGTGTCAGTGGAATTGAGTAAAACGTGGACGATAGTCGATCGAATGCAGGCCCAGCATCATCAGCTGCACACGCACGAGAAGATCCTGCGATACGAGCTGCAGCAGAAGCGGAAAATGTTGCAGGAGCTGAAACAAGAATTGGAGTACTGTCGCGAGAAGTGGGAGTCCGCCAGGCAGAAGAACACGAACACGGAATTGGAGTGGAGGAGCTTGAGAAGAGAGTTCGCTGCTAGGAAAGCTCTCGCTTCTCACGATTCTTTCAATAACAGGTAGATCGATGTTTTCCGACTGTTGATCTTCGTGTTCTCTAAAACTTTTGTTCATCTTTCAATACAGCGCGGAAAGCGGATTCAGCGACGAACGAGGTGATGATACCGACGAGGAAGACGACGCCATGGACGACAGAATTAGATTAGGCCTGCGCAGAAGGTCGCGAAAGGTTACTATCTATTCGATTGTTTTTGGTATTGTTCCATATCATAAATATTATTCCGTATTATAATGTAATTTAATTTATAATGATATGATTTTATAACACATGTATATTGTGTTTTAACTTTTTTCCTTTTTATTAAGCTATAAAATCCGCTGCTGGGTTATTAGCTGTACAGATTGCTTTCTGTCCAGATTAGCTGTTCAGATCGCTAACTGTACAGACATGCTTTCTGTCTTAAAGGATAACACGGATATACAACTATGATACATATTTTCTGTTTACATACTTATAATTAGAGCCGAAGGATATTGTTAAATTATTTATAGTCATTGCTAAGTACTCGATACAAATTAATTATAAATGTCAACTGTGGTTTTTAAGAAATTGTGTGAATACAAGTAGTATATGGTTTGCTCAAAATGTGGTATTATTCCATAACATAAAAATATTTTTATATTTATTTATTATATTATTTATAATCAATACATTAATATGATACGATATTATATTTTATATATACAAATATTATACGTTATAAATTTGTTCAGGAGAGTCCTCGAGCACCAACGCCGGACACAGAATCAGAACAGCCAACCGACACGGAGCTATCCGAGCCAAAGACAGGCTCCTCAGCAACGTTAGAGCAACGAACCCCTACTCCAGAGACTGAAGCAGAACTAGATGAGACAGAAGTCGCGGACGCGGTTCTAAACACTGAATCCACGAACGTAGCAGAATCACCAGTAACAACCATTACTTACATTTCTCTCTTTTTACGAACTGCTCTCAACTTCTCTCACTTCGATTGTTTTGTATTACAAGTCGTTCAATTAATTAATTAATTCGTAATTTTTCGTTGGTAATTCGATTGATCTAGAACGTGAAATTCACTCAAGTAAAATCTTATGTTCATCATCATACCGTAAATTTGCAATTTATTTCAAATTTTATAGTTCCAGTGTGAAAAACTGAATGCTAACAATCACACAGATTCCTCGACACTAACCTCTCTCTCTTAACAGTTGCTTCCAGAAAGTCCACAAGAATCGTTAAATCCGCTGGACCAGGCTCTGACAAATGTTATCCAGGATCTCATTAGCATCGATAGCACTATAAACGTCACCTCAACAGCCTTCTCATCGTCAACCGACGAGAATATCATGGAAAATGTCACGAATGAAGACAACATGGTATCAATCATCGAACCTTGGTCTACGACGCCTCTGCAATCTCAGAAAACCACCACGGAGGTACTCGACGATACTTCTACTCTCGATCCTCCGACAATGCAGACCTGTACCTCGTCGACCGTCAGAGCGGAGGGAGCTCGAAGTAGAAACGAAACGGACGGTGAGAAAGCAAAGAACGAGGACACCTCGATATTGTCCACGTCCTATGTACCCAGTGTGATCAGCGTAGCAAACGCGCAGCCTGTGTTCTCTATCGGACCCTTCCCTCCGTCCAGCGTGGCACCTACGATCGTGAAAAACGTCCAATTCAGAGACCCTCTGATCGTCGGCCCGTCTAATCGATTTTTTGCTCCAGTTTTCGGACAAATGTCTTCTCCCTCGCCCTTCGTCTCCTCGACGTGCCAAGACGCGGCGGAGTGCAGAGAAAAACCCGGAGCCAACAGATCGTTGGAGAACATCGTGGATTCGGACAACGTCTCCGTGGACTCTACATCGAGCTTGGAGACTGTCAAAGAGATTGCCACCGCTGACATGGGCTCGTCCAGTGACACTGGAAAACTCTCTGACTCTGCGAGCCTGGCTGAAGCTGGCGGGTCGGCGAAGACCCAGAATGAGAGAATGGTTTCCACCGTGAAAGGCAGAACGCCCGAGGAAGCTTTAGCCGCTAGAGAAGACAGGCTGAAGAGGTTGGAGGAACAGGCGAAATGGTTGATGAACAAAATGAACGCGACCAACAGAAGGGGTTCTGCATTGAGCACTAGGCTAGAGGAGCTTCACGAGGTCTACGGGGAACCGCCTGTTCCTCCTCCTATGCCCGATGTCCTGCCTAGTCGAAGATTGAGGACTGCTTTGTCGGATCTACCTCGTCAGGTACGGATTACGACTTACGGAATTACGTTCCTTTCAAAGTTTCGTTTTGTCGAGTCACGTCGGTGGTGAGTGGCTCTTGTAAATCTCTTGGCATTTGACGGAATGTTGTATAAATAGTTTCTCTTCTTCGCGTGACGAGAATCTTTTAAAAGTAACCGTGATGTGGTGAATTTGATATTTACGTTGTATAAGTTTGTACAACGGCAGCTTTTGCTTTTTGTTGATTTTTTTTTTTTTTTTTTTTTTTTGTTGGTTTGCACATACTTGGTGTTTCGTTTATTCCTTTCTAAAAGTTTATTTTAATTTCATATATCGAACGAATTGAACATATGTGAATCTCCTCACTTTAGACATTTTGCCTCAGACTTTTATTCTTCGCCTATTTCTTCCTTGCTGCTTTTATGCTTTTAATGTATCAATTTTTATTTTTATGCCTTAATATATCAATATTTTTTAACAATCTGGAAGATATTTAATTTAACGTATCGAAATATTTTATTATTTCTCAGTATCAGTCATCCTATGTTCACCACAATATATTTGATCTCATTTGTTTTTACAATTCTTATTATTTATAAATATATTGTTATTCATGAATTATTATATTTATATCATATTTATTATTTATAATTATTTTTGTATTCAACAGTTTTACTGATACGATATAATTGCCGAATGACGTGTTACTCTTCAGGTACCTGAATCATCGATCACCGAGGATGCCAAAAATACCGAGAAGCTCGACTCAAGTGGCGATTCCAACCAACCATCACCCGATAACGCATCTTGAGACGTCTGCCACTTTATTCCCGTCGTGTACATGAAAACGTGAACAAAACACGGGCAACTCGTGTGTACGAAACGTGCCGGCGCTCGCTTCCACGAGAAATTATATAATTCTAGAATGAGTCCGAGCTCTCTTTGCGATTCGTTCCGAACAAATCGATGAATCGATTCTTTCGTTCTTTTTTCTTTTGTCGCGAATCAAACGTCTCGTCTCCACTTAAAATAATTAAATCTACGTTTCCCTCTCGTAAATGTACGAAAGACTTTGAAACATGCCTGGCTGTGATTCAAAGCCATTGATACGAGTATTTTCTCTACTAAACGAGTGTTCTTCCTTTTCTTTTCTTCCATTCTTGAACAATTTCAATTGTCGGTGTATCTGTCGATGTGAGTAAACGTCTCGTTGTTCCTAACAAGAGAATCTCTATGTGATCGCTCTCGAATCCGTTCCTGTTTTGTACCTTCTACGAACTGTACCTACTAATTTCGCCGTATGAATAAAAATTCTACAAAAAGGCCGAGTCATTTTCTTCACTCTTCTATAAGTAAGCCTATTTTTCGTTCTTTCGAGTTGGATTTCTTTTATTGAAACAGAATCGTGCAGAGTTCGAAACAATATAGACAAATGTAGCTTTTCATTTTATAATTCTTCCGTAAATCATTTATAATTTATCACGAAATTTGTTTAAATAATTCTCTGCAATGTCGGGAAAATCGTAAAAATATGGCAGGTTTACTAAAAATTACTTTGTTAGTTATTGTCACTTTAATATCACAAGGGTGAAAAAAATAGAGGTTAATAATACGTACATTAATCACATTTGTGTAGACTCGACAAAATTCGATGTTCGAGCAGCTGTTTGTAGTGTTAGGAGAAATATAGAAATACTGCCAATTACCTAAAAATTATTTTGTTAATTGTTATCCCAAGGATGAATAAATAACGATTAATAATAATAATGAAAGATCAAAGAAAATTCCAATTAATTAAAATACGTCTTTTTATAAAACATAATGATATATTGTAAATCAAGATACTTTTGATTGAAAAAAAGCACCACGCATCGGCAACAATATCAAGTCGGCAATAATAAACCGTCTGAAACAGCAAAAAATACGAATGAGTTTGTCAAAGCAATTCTAACGAGGGTGTTTCGTTGATGGGTTTATTTTTAGTTTATTAACAGTTCTCACAGTGTAAAACACTTCTGATGTTTCTTCCGTTCGCATACTTGAGTCACTACGCTATATGTATACGATAAGATATGTATAATATTCACAAGACTCCTGGCACTCTGTAGATATAATAAAATTCGTACAAAATCGTTTGTATAACAAAAAAGAAAAAAAAGAGAGAAAGAGAGAGAGAGAGAGAGAGAAATAGCTCTAGGTACGCTAAATTGTCAATTTTTCCACGCACTCGTTCGATCTCTCGTCGAACGGCGGCGTGACGATAAAAGGCACCGGACTGGATAATACATTTTATAAAAACTAGAGAGATTCGGACAAGTATGTATATATATAATCTAGAAATATTTTCTCAAACTATATTTTTACGCTTCTCTTTACAATACAGTTCCTCGCGAAACGCAGCCACTCGATTCGCTCAGTTCGCTCGCACGCGCGCACACAGTCACATACACTTTCGCGAAATGTGATTATCTAACTGTTGATCAATAATTACGTTAACGTGATCTATCTACACGTCGTTACGTTCTAACATTGGCCGTAGTAGTTTGTAACTGATTAATCTCATTAGCAAGAACTCGCGTTGTCGCCATCGCGGAGAACCATCGTCATTTTTGTGAAACACAATAATGTTGGCACATTGAAAAGACTCGGTCGTACAAAAATACGGTGGAAGGGATGCTCTGGAAGAAATATCTCTCGTCATCGATCCATTTCTACGGGTGAAATTTATTTTGCGCGACAGACAGAAGATCCGAGAAACGTATCTCGCACGTAAGCGTAACATCGATAATCCTACACGTATGTATAAATATATAAATTTCGCTCGAGAGAATTTTGAACACGATTCTCCGAAAATAATAAATTACTCTTTGTAGTTTGTATTTGAGCTTAGCTCCTCTGTTAAGGCACCCCGAGGTGTTCCCTCGATTTTTGTACAAAATACATCGCTAACACAGTTCTAGAAAAAACGCAGCACAATAGAAAAAAAAAACATTGCTGAACTCTCGCCGTAATACATATTTTTTCTTCGATTGCAATCGTTCACTCAAACATCGAGGATGTCGCCCATTATCCGAGCTCGTGATCTTAATTAATTTCAACGATCGTCGTTGTACGCTCAACAAGTACAAAAGGCACGAAGAATAAAAAAAAAAAAAAAAAGTAAAGAAAGATCATCTCTGATCTCTCTTTTATTGATCTAAAAATATAAAACGTGAATTCCGATGAATTCTTCGTCATTCTCCGAGAATGTCCCTTATCAAACGACAGTATCAAAAAAAAGTTACGATAGAAAATATATATTCATCTATATGTATATATATATTTATTATCGCCAACAGAGCGTGTTCACTGAATCATCTGTAGGTATCTGTTCTCCTCGAGCAACGAGCTCAACGAGGAGGTCATGTCGTTCACCACCATGTTGGCGCTGGATGGCAAAGGCTGTGGCAGTGACATGGGGTGAGTGGAACTGGATACGTTCGTTTCGTGAGTCTGCGCGTTGCCAGACCAGTTTCGACACTGTTGCACGTACTCCAGTGTCCTTCTGTACGAATCTTGCCTCATACCCTGAGGAGGCTTCATCGGCGATCCCTGCTGAGACTGACTGATGTCTCTGCACTGAATCTCCGGCAAAGCAGCGCCCGTTTGCTCGTGGTAACACTGATCTCCACCGTAACCCCACTGGCAGCTGCAACTGTATTGCTGATGGTTCGGAAGATTCCCTCGAGCCTGACAACCGTGCGTGCAAGTATGCTGCTGCTGTTGCATCCTACAGTTGGCCTGCTGAACGGTGCACAACTGCGGTGACGTCCTCTTGGGTAAAGTCGAGTCGTTCACTGATCTGTGGCCACCGCCGTTCGGATGAGTGCAGTTGGTCATTTGCAGGCACGGAGTGTTTTGCTGCTGCGTCTGTTGCTGACAACCTTGGAGACTGGTCAAATTGGCGACAGGCTTGGCCTGATTGTTCATATTCAGTTGAGAACAGTGCGGTGACATCTGAGCACACTGATTAGGCACGGTAGTTTGCTGAGCTGGATGAATGTTTGGCACCTGGCCGTTGGGCGTTACCATTGGCCTGGAACACTGACTGGCTACTTGACCACACTGTGGATTAGGATGACTCATGGTCGTCTGACTGGGAATGGCTGGCTGTTGAGCACAATGCGGAGACAGTGGCTGACAATTTCCAGCAGAACGCATCTGCACGCACTGCGGTTGATTCATAGAGCCGTGATTCGGTGGTGCACAAGGGGGACTCGCGTGATGGTTCACTTGGCTACTTGGAGTTCCCGTGCAGTTCGCGTTCATCTGCCCCTGACAGTTGTAGCCTGGGTAGTAGCTGTGATGCATGTGACTTTGGGGACAGTTCCTGGTCAGTTGAGCTGAATTCTGAGGAAGATTCTGCGGAGGATGTTGAGGCGCGAGGGCACCAGCCGCCGGCGATGTTAGAGGCTGATCGCTGATGTGGCTGGGAGCGTAGTGAGAACCTGGCGACATCACTTGACCCGCTGCCGGACTGAGCACCTGTCCACCGTTTGACTGAGACGGATAAGTAGGTGGAGGACAGTACTGTGAATTAGATTGCGGGGGTCTGGAGCTGGGACATTGGTTGTAAGGAGACGGCGAGGTATTTTGATACTTGGTGCAGGATGGTTGAGCTGGTTGCGACGGTGGATAGCAGGTCTGCTGGTGAGATTGGTTGTAGTTGCAAGTAGGCTGCATCTGACGCTGATAGTGCAGGGGATTTGTGCAAATCGGCGACTGGCAAATCGGCAGGGGACTGCTGCGACAGTTGACTTGGGTTCCTCCTGCTTGAACCTGGATAAATTAAAAAATTAATTCATTTGTCTATTCGTTTCTTCGAGCACCATTTCTGCGTACGATCGATTTAATTACCTGGTTCAAGTACTGCATCATCTCATCGGGAATGACCAGCTTATTCTCTACCATTTCACCTTCACCAACCTCGTCTAGAATGACTTCCTGATTGGGATGATGTTCCGGAAGCTGAGCTGATCTTGGCCTGGGTGGTACAGGCGGTGAATTCCTTTGCGTTTGGTGACCTCTGGTAGGTTCCGACATGCGGCGGTCGCCGGATGGTTGCGTGCAATGGCCGCTCGGGCCGCTCCAATCTCCTGGCATACCTTGGATACCCTAAATTCATCGTTACGTTACATTAAATATTCCACGTACACTATTAACTTCAATATCTTCGTACAAAAACGAAATAATATTATAAATTATTGTTCGATTTGCTTTACACTAATGTAAAAAACCTTTGAGATCTTTCTTCTTTAAGAAACTGAAACTTTTATGCGGTAGCAAAAATATTTGAAGATTTTTGAAAATTTTATATTCGTCTATCAACCTGAAGAGACATGTTCTGCGTTTGAACGACAAGGTTGCTGGTCGAGTAAGGTCCCTGTAGGTGACTCGGTGGGTTCATTCTACCGGAAGTGGTGCTCATTTGACTGCTTCTCCTCGACGTTCCTGGACTGATTGGATCGTAGAAGCTGCCAGGCCCGGTCTGGCCTATTCTGACAGCGCTGACACCGCTGGCTTGGCTGCTTCGTCTGCTACCAAAGTCCGTGGACTTCATACTACCGTAATAGGTGCTGACCGTGCTGTTGCTGTCCCTTCGTGGCTCGTTGAGAGGTTGCAGCCTGAGTTGCAAGTCGGAAAGACTCGTTTGACGGGCGGGACCGCCACCCTCCATCTTCAGGTCAGTGATCCTCCTGTTCAGGTCGCCGATGTTACCCTGTGGACCCATGCCACGTGTCCCCCTCATACCGGACACGCTTACGGGCAGGTTTGGCATGCCCTTTGCGTTCAGTCTGCCTTTCAGGCGGTTCCTCGAAGCGGGGGGAGGAGGCTGCTGCTGCTGCTGCGACTCCATTCCGCCAACCTGTCGCGTTATAATTGCAGATTGATCACTTCTCATTTAACACTCGTCACTGCAAACTTTTGCATCTTGAGATAATAATGCAGACTTTGAAAGGTTCTGTGTTTTTTTTTTTTTTTTAAATCTTAATCTTCTGGATATTATTTCTAGTATTTTCTATAGAATTCTGTTACAATCGTATTGAAAAATTTTCCTTTAGTTTGTTGTATAAATATTAAAATTAATATATAAATGTATAAAATTAATATATTATATATTATATTAATATATAAAAATATAAAAATGTACAATATATAACATTAATATATAAGTATATAAATATTAAAATTATACAGCGTTGGGTGAAAGAAAATTTATGATAGGAATATACTACAAGTATCGATCTAATATATTTTTGATCACACTAATAAAACCGCTATATTCTCAAGAACATTTTACATTACGTTCATTCATCACTATGGCGTTGTATCCTTCGCTCATACTCAGAACAGCAAGTTAATCTCAATTATCAAAAGACTCACCATGGCACGAAGAGCAACCGGCAGATCGGCGATATCCAGGTCGTCAGGTTCCTCGTCCCAAGGTTCCTCGGCCAAGGCCACGCCATCACCCGTCAACGCGCTGACACCAGCGACTTCATCGTTGCAACCACCGACTAACGGGCTACCCTGTTGCTGCATCATACTAGGTGGACTGTTCGCTTCGCTCTCGGACTTCACGCTTGGGCTCGACAAACTCGGTGTCTTCGGATGAAGATCCTCGCTTCTGCTTGGACTGTGGCCGCCTGCGCCAGCTTCGTCGCTTCCTCCGCCGTCTCCGCCGCCTCCTTTGTGTTTCTTATTGGCATAAAATTCCGCACCGTGGACAGTTTTCACGTGTTTCCTCAGAGAGGATGGATCGGTGTACCTCTTCGTGCAGCCTGGCGCCTTGCAGACGTAGGGTTTCTGAAAATTCATTGGATCGAGGCTTAATTTGCGTTAGCTTTAAATTAAAGTTCAGCGTAACATTGACGGGACAATGTGAAGGGATGAGGCTTTAAGTTTTGAATTTAGAGACTACCTCGTTGGAATGAGTCCTGTTTTGGTGCTTCGCCCGATCGCTGGCGTTGCTGAAGGCCTTGCTGCAACCGGGATACTCGCAAGTGTATGGCTTTTCCCCAGTATGGGACCTCAGATGCGTCTTCAGGTTCTCCAGGCGCGAGTACGCCTTGAAACATCCCTCGAACTGTAATTAAAAAAAAAATCAGAGCGTAAGTAACGTATATCTAACTACAATATTGGACGACAACGTGGCGAGTGTACTCACGGTACACTTGTGAGGCTTTTCACCAGTGTGCCTTCTCATGTGTACCACCAGCATGTACTGAGCTTTGAACGGTTTTTTCCCCCTCGAACACTCCTCCCAACCACAGATGAAGCTCTTCTTGTTCGCGTGTATGTGGTCGTTGTTAATATGTTTAACAAGATCATCCTGGA
Source organism: Frieseomelitta varia (assembly GCF_011392965.1). NCBI lineage: Eukaryota > Metazoa > Arthropoda > Insecta > Hymenoptera > Apidae > Frieseomelitta > Frieseomelitta varia. The sequence continues at coordinate 583,904 of NW_025110326.1, read as the reverse complement.
AATAATCAAAGTATGAAATATTAACTTCAATGGCTTTTCTTTTTATATCAAACTAACCTTCCAACTATTCTTTCCCTTTTACGAAACTAATAGACCAATTGATTCACTAAATATGTAACATTTAAACTAGGCGTTTATCTTTCAGATTTTGTCAAATGCTCAACCGAGCAAAAATATTAATTTCAATGACTGTTTCATGTTAAATCAGTCCTCGGATCTTCCTACGAAACTGACAGATCAGTTAATTTACTAAATACGTAAGATTGAAATTAGGCGTTGATTTGTTCGTTAAGATTTTAATCGTTAAATTCTCACCTGGGTAGGAAATTCAAGGCCGCAGTCTCTCCAGTGGCAATTCGTTTCGATAAAGTCGCCAGGCTCGTCTCGAAGGTCTTCGCTGGGACTGAGTCCTTGGGGGTGAGTGGGTGGCGCAGTGGTGGTGGTGGCGTTCGTGGTCGTCGTGGCAGGCTCCCTCTTCACCTTCGTCGAAGCTCTCCTCGAAGACGTGTCTGCCTCAGCCGTCACCGACCTGGTCGACGACTCCGACGCCTTTCTGCACGACTCTGCACTCTGCAAATTGCGATTACCGATTCCAATTGAATGTCCCATTCTGACAAATTGCTATAATCCTCTGTCAATCTCGATTAATTAAGTTTCGCTCGATTTCATCCAGGCGCTAAGTGCACGTTTTCTCAGTTTCAATCGAACTCGCCACGTCGAGTGAACTGTAATTTCTTACGTTAAGGGTCCAAAAAGGACTCGAGCACCTGCTCAAAAGTTTGGACTCCTTGCTCTTTTTTTTTTTTTTTTTTTTTTTTTTAGATAAAATAAACTCTCGGAGAAATAAGAATATCATACGATTGTACACTTTGATTTTTAGATTGATCAAAATTTCAATCGCGAAGGAGATAATTTCACCTCGACTTGAATTGAAAGTCGTCGTTCCTTTTCTAGGGGAGTGTGAAGCGAGAGTTGCAGTAGCGAGTACTCGAGGATATCGGATGATACACAGACAGCGGATGTTAATTCGATCGCCGGCAGGAATTCAGAAGGTTCGTATCGGCGATCTTCTGACACTAGGCCAGCGATTTTCTGATACAAACGCCGACGTTTCAGGATAGCTCAGGCGAGGGAAGCTCGCCTCGTGACATACGATCTGCACGCGATCTCGCAATTATCGCGTACCGTACAGCCCTACACACCCGACCGATCGTACGTGGTCGTTCCTTGCCCTCGTAAACCGATGGTTGTTTCGCCTCCGCGTTATGATACAGACGTATATCTCGGAATATCTCCGCCCACATTCTCCTTTCTGCCTTGCGTTCAATTGCAAGTAAAAATGGAGATGCTGGTTTTTGAAGGGATTGAGCATTGAATAATATGGTGGGTATATAATTGTTTGAGAAGTGGATGGATATAGTTGATGAAAGAAGGAGTTTCGAAGGTTCCTGAAATTATATCTTCTTTAAAATAGATATATTCATCCCTCTGGATCACTTTATACATCGTCAAAAACATCTGACAAATTTCTCCTTCATATCTTTCATTTTCGACGAATATTGCCATTTCTGTACTTTAATTTGTGTGTTATTTCAAAACTGAAAAGTTTCTTCTCTATACTTTCGAAGGTTTCGGAAAAATTATACTTTCTTTTTTTAAATAGGTATCTTCGTCCCTTTCAGATCAATTTAACACTGACGAATTTTTCTCTTACATCTTATATTTATTTACTTCTTCCAAACTGTACAATTTAAAATTGAGGATTCTAATTTTTACATCTCGTGTTTGTTTGCTTATTCTCAGTAAGTATTTGTGTCCTACAAAAGATTCTACAGATTCGAGATTATTGGCTTAGTATGCGCCACCACTGCTACTGTTTAATGAATACCATAAACACGTACGATTTACAGTATTCAACGATGTTTCAGTGTACGATAAATTTCATCGATTGGACAACTTAATCGAAGATAGCTTCGGTAAACCATTCACGCGTTTCTCGACGCACGATCAAGCAACATGGAGGTGTGCCGTCGCACGCAGTTTGAAAGTGTTAATGATCTTTATCTACCTTCTATATCTGCTGCCAGAAAGTGCTAAAAGTTTCTTTTCGAAGAGCGTTTGCCTAATACCTTTCCCAAACCTTGAACCGTCACTTTCGTCCATTAATTTCAATCGCCTTCCTTCCGTCTTCTGTTACTTCTTAACAATTTCTAGCCAGTGACGATTATACCGACGAGTTCGAAAGAAAAAGAAAGCGACGAATTATTATATACGGCTCGGTCGCTCGTTATGGTCCGCAAATCAGTTGCCAGCGCAATGAGTTAACAGCAATCCCGAAATTCTCGCATTACGAGATACTTTCGGGACCTACTTTGAAATAAATTCTCGCGCATTCTCTAATTGCAGTGTATAACATAAAATGAGAGAACTTTCGGCGGTGTTAATTTTATCCCCTTAGAGTTCGATATGCACAGTTCATTATACACTTCTCTAATTCTAAAGTTTCTAAGGTTTACAGTCATAATTGTTATAATTATTATAATTATAATAATATATCATGCAATATATTTTATTTTAATTACAATTATATTATATAATATTATATAAAATTATATTACAATATATTTTACAATATATTAAATTATAATCATAATTATTGTAGTTCATAATTTTTTTGAATTTCCAAATCGTCGATAATCCACATCTTAACACGAAGACGCGCTTTCGGGGAACCGAAGCGATCCACGGTGCCCCGTAGCGACGCATGGATAACTCGATTACGACGTGCCTGTAAATCCATCGATCACCTCTGTGGGAACGATCGTGTACACGAGTTCGCCGCGGCTGTAGGGATATCTCGCGAGATGCAAGAAACGCGAGTCGATGCAATCAGGCACTGGGAACTTAACAGCGTGCGGACACGCGGCGAGTCGTGTCGCTCAGCGGAGAAAATGAAAACCGCCGGCCGCGGATGTAAATAAATCAGAGCAAACACAGAGCAGATACAGAAAGCCGGCTAGAGACGGAGTAGAGTAGAAACAGACACAGAGAGAGAGAGAGAGAGAGAGAGCGATTCTCGGCTTGCGAGAAAGAAAGAGAGACTGAGAGAGGTATAACAAAGAGAGTAAAGGCTCTCTTAGTACACGAGGAGAACGACGATTAACAACGACGCGAATATCGGAGAACGTACGAGTGGAAGAGGAGAGAAGGAAGGAGATAAAGGACGATGGTCAGGTGGACGGGGGTGGAATCTGGCGAAATAATGTGCGCGAGATTGCTTGTAACCCGAGGACCATGCGAGGGTAACCCAATCTTTTTCTCTTTCTCCCCCTTTTGCTGTTTGCGTGCCGCGAGGATGAAGCTGAGAAGTCTCGTCCCGAGGGTCTTCCAGAGACCCTGTACGTGTGTGTACACACGGCGCGCAGCGCCTTGGTTAGCAGAGTACAGGCTCGAGAGGCTGAGCAAACACGATTACTTATTCAGGATGAATCGATGACGAGCTACCGAGCATACGTCCACGCCTGATTGGCAGTAACAATCGAACATCGGTCATGCAGCGCTAGAGCTATCGCGTTTGCTAGAGCTAGAATTATCGTGTTGCATGAGAAGATTGGCTGATCACGTTTTTTTCCCCATGTCTATTTCATCGAACAGGGCGTTTCGAATGAGAAAGAAAATGTCGCAGGAAGGAAGATTCGTGTTGAAGCAATTGAAAAGTCAAAAGTTGTTCGAGAATTGGCAGATACTGAATCAAAGCTGTTATTTATTTTCAAATTAATAAAGATATTTTCGAGAAGTTCTGTTTGAATCAATCGGTATAATGTCAGAAATTACAAAAAAAATTTGCGTTACGCAAGAGCCAATTAATGTTAATAAAAATTGCGAAAGAATTTCTTTATTTACCTCAGTTTTTGGCGGCAATCCTCCTCCGTGAGGTCCAAGGGTTGCCGAGGCGGTGGAATGGGGTGGCACGCCGGGATATAATTGCGAGTGTGGCGACAATCCGTGAGCATGGGGGTGTGGGTGAGGGGGCGGTGGTGGTGGCGCAGGGGGTTGCAGAGGATGGGCGTGGGGCAGAAGAGCAGCTGCGCTCCTCAAAATATGCGCCTGAAGCTGTTGCAGGTGTGGTGCCATCCCCGGATGCATTCCCAAAGCCGGACTCATTGCTACGACACAGAGGAAAATAATGGAAAAGATTAATAAATTAAATTGAGAGTAAAACAAATTTAAATACTTGAGAAATGATAGAGTGATGCTTAAAAATGACTATCTGACATAAGAATGACACGTGTTCGCATGTAAACTTTTAATAAAACACATTAATGTTTTTACAAATAAAGTGATTGTCTTTGAGTAAAATATACAGCGCGCGAGTGTGATAAAAAGGAAATTTGTTTCTGTCAAGGATTTTGTATATTTTTTAATTCCTTCTCCGAAATTATCATTTATCACTGCAACTTTTTATTCTCGGTAATTTCAATTTGAATCGAGCTTTATAACTAGTTTCGCGTACAACGATTACCAGTTTTCAGAATTTAAATTATTTATTAAACTAAATATTAAAATACACAATATATGTCGTAATATTTTATATATTCTCACATGTTACATGGCAACTGATTGCGGACCATAACGAGCGACCAAATACAACACAACTTGCGCTGGCAACTGATTGCGGACCATAACGAGTGACCAAATACGTATACAACGATTCGTCGCTTTCTTTTCGAACTCGTCGGTACGAAATCGCTGGATAGAAATTATTGAGAAGTAATAGATTTATTAAAATTATTTGTCTTGCCTGGGTTATACTTAAATATACTTAAAACCGAGCTTATACTTAAAAAAATGTTGCAATTTTGGGACAAAAAGTTCTCGACGCGCGTGGCACGTCATTCGAGCGCAGGAGGTTGTTAACAAACAATGTTTTTGCCAGTGGTATCCACAGTTCATCCATTAGTTCATAAACGTCTTTCTCGAAGACCTAAATCTTCCCTCCCCCTCGTACAAAGGAGGAAAGAACGACACAGAGCCGCAGCCTACACGATCACCGGTGCACACAGAGGCCCCACAGTTTTGTAAGACAGGCTGGCAACATTGAAATGCAAGCTTGGCCTACGTGCCGGAAGTCCGGCGTGGCGTGCCTCGACTGTCGAGAGAATGGACGCGGTCCGATTTCGATCTCTATCGATTATCCCCGGTGTATCGCCACCCTCGTCCGCTGAATTCGCGTTAACAATTTAACGAACGTTGTACCAACGACACACGCCCGCCATCGTTATCGACCAGCGAAATCAGCGTCTGGCTGTACGAATAATTCGCTGTTCCGCCGACAGTTTTTTCTCCACTTTTTTTCTCTCTCTCTCTCTCTCGTCGCGTTTGTTACGGTATCGGCTTTCGGAGTTTCTACAACGAGCCAGCTGGATTTCCATGCAATTAATTATCGAGAATGCGCGCTCGTTGGATCGAACATGCGCCGATATGCGAGTTTAATGCGAAACGACGCAAATGCATATATGCGCCGATCTTGATTCGAGAATTTCGAGTTTGTTGTAATTGGGCGTAACGAGTTCGGTCGCTCGGGTTATCGATGATTTTTTTTCGTGTTGCGTGATTTATTTAGCCGGGGATGCCGGATCGAATCGCGGAAGAATGCTCGAACGTTGACTTATTGACGGGGTGAATTGATTGCCGTTTGTTTGAAATGAAACTAAGAAATATTGACGGAGTTATAGAAAGTAAGTTTCTATTCTATGAAATTCATGAATTCTATTTAATACGTATATTTATCGCCACCAATAAGCTTATCTTCTATTTTCATTTTTTCAAGACCCAAAGCCTTCTTTAAATTGTCAGCTCTATGAAACACTCTAACGTTTAGTTATTCCAATAACGCGTACTAAGCTAAATTTTCTTAAAGGAAGAAAAAAAAAAAAAATCAAACATATGTGTCATATTAAACTTACATCGTTCGACCGAAAATATCTTCTGAACGATGATGCCGATGCTGTCCAATTTGCTTGTCAAAGTCTGCTTATACGTAAGCGTAAATGGGTTCGGACGCGATTTAATCGGCAACTGGTTACACGATGAAATATTAACGATACGCATGGTTGCCAGAGCGAGTAAGCTCGATAAATTGCCACGGTTAAATTGAACAGCGTTCAATATGGCGATGTCGGTGCGTTACGTGACGAGACTCGCGGATCACGCTTCCTTCTAATCGAAGTCTCGATTGACAGGTTCCCTGCCGCTGCTCTATAAATTAGGTTTCGCCTAATCGTACCTATGTACGACCGACGTACATACACCAAACAACCTTCGATGCTCGAACGATCGATCGTGAATCATTTTTCCCAAGACAAACTCGATCTTTTGTTCGATTTTTACATTTAGAATGTGATGGAAATATTTCCACCTTATAAATGCCTCTGCTTGGTGATCTTTATTTTATTTTAGAACAGTGATGCTCGATGCTTGAACGATAAATTGTGATTATTTCTCGTGAAGTGGATCCGATCTTCCAATTATAATCTAACCTTTCACGCTGATAGAAGCACTGAAACGCAATTTTCTCTAGTTGTTTTTATAAAATTAATTTCTTTTCATAAAACGTGGAGAATCCATTCAAATTAAAAGCTTGTACACCCTCTCGAGATATTCTCGTCTATTATTTTCTCTCAACTGCAAACAAATACTTGCCTAATGACCATTTTTTCGCTATTCATAAATAATCCCATCTGCAGTTGCAACGTTAGTTACCATTCTCTTCTTTTGCAAGACGACCGAGGTAAAGCTTGCGCAAGCGTGCAGAAATCGTTAGAAATCTCAGGGTTCAGAGAGCACTTTTTAAGCCTTTCAGCGCTGGATCACGGTCAACGATCACACAACAGTCGATCATCGATGCAACGGAGCAACAACGTCCACGGTGCCATCGCGAACGCGCGCCAAAGCGCTTAGGCGACCGGTCACGCCCATGGCGGTGTCTACGATTCTAGGCGGTGTGCCTTCGTAAAAGCGAGCACGTTGCCGCCACACGAATGCCTAACTAACGATCTCACGATGACTCTAAACTAACGATGACTATTTAAAATAACGACGGACACTTGCTGCGTTTCCTTCGTTCTTTCTTTTATTTTAATCGATCACGTTTAACCTTTTGCGCTGGAATTTTCTTTTTTTCTTTTTTTTTTTTTGTGCAATATTCCCTCAGTTTTAAGTATATTTAAATATAACCCAGACAAAATAAATAATAAATTTATTACCTCTTGGTAATTAGAAATTATCGACGAGGTCAGAAAAGAAGCGACGAATTATTCGCAGTGTACGGATTGGTCACTCGTTATGGTCCGCGAACCAGTTGCCAGCGCAAGGGGTTAAATCGAATTGAAGATGTTCAAGATAGTTCCCAGAAAGATAGTTGGTGATAAATTGTAATCATTTTTGATGAAACGGACCAGTCACTCGAGTTCGGCGGTATCATTTACAGCGATTATGCGACGATGTTTCCGGAACTTGTAATGGGCGACGAACACAGGAGAAGTAAACGGGATGTAAAACGTTCCTTTGCATCCTAAATTAATCACCCGGTTCCTGTTATAAAGTACCAAGGTATTGGCAATGCAGACAGCTGCGCGAATTGATTATGATCTTTCCAGCAATTTCTTTTTCTTTTCGATTTCCTTTGCCGGGGAGATTGATGTTGCATCGACAGCTTGGTTGTTGATGGGTTTTTGATTTTTTGATTTTTCAATAAATTTTAATACTCGTAGAATCGAAATTAATATCGGCAAAAGGATCGCGTTTGAATAATAACAGGATAGTTTTCTTATTAAATTTAATTCATGAAAAATCTTAGCATTTTTATTACCATGAATTACGTGAGCATTATCTCTGCGTTATCTCTCCGCCTTATTTTATTTTAAGACATTGTATATATATTAAGACATATTTACAATGATAATTCTTCTTCGCGAATTATTAATATCGATAATAGAAATGCATTTATACTGACGTTTTTCTAACGCTTTGTAATAATCTTAAAGACAACAAATACATTTATCTTTTAATTGATCTACGTAATATATTATCTAATCAAAGTGCAAACGTGTATACATGCAACGTCTAGAATTAATTATCAATAATAAATAAGTAGTATAAATATTGCTATGTTTCCAAGAATTTCCAACGACTGTAGATATTTACCGCACCACGATCAATAAGCAAAATCGCGAGACATTGACAGCAAAACACGGAAGAAAATTCCTCCAAACATCTTCAAGCAGAGTTTACGTCTCGTTCTCAGAACGTTCAACAAGCAGGTAAAAATAGTGGCGTTTTACAGCGTTCGTCGGTTTGTATTTTCTCGTTGTGAGCGTTGATCGCTCGTTGGAATCGCGACGGAACTGCACGCCTACGATGCTTTATTTAAGAACACTATAATTTCGTGGAATCGGCCGTACGTCGTCGTGGTAACCGGTTGTCTACTCGTACGCTGAACGATAATCGCTTAATCACCTCGGCGATATTCCCTTTCTGCGACGCCGATAGCGAGAACGGCTTATGAAAAATTTCATAAAATCACGTAAAAACAAGGAATCAGCGTCCGGAAAATCTCGAGTTTATATACGATCGAACAAACGTCGGTAGTTCAGATACGAGCAAACGGCGATTTATTGTTCGTTTGTATCTTCCATTTTCCTCTCATCTCGAGGAAACTTTCACGACGTAATTCTCGAACGAATTTTCGCGATTAAAATGATTCACCAACCTTTTGACATATTACAATTTTTCCTTTTAATAAATTTTCAATATTTCCGTACCAAAATCGTATCTTGTATTTCACTAAACTAAAGAATGCTTGAAAGATAAAGGAACTTCATCGATTACAAGAAATACAGTCCGACGCGCAATCTCGTTATTAAAAACGAAAATGCGAAAAATTCTCGCATTTTTATATAAGAAATCTTCATTTTCCAAGAAGAAATCGCACAAAAATACGTAGAAATATTCGTTGGTGATACGACGAATGTACCCCCCCCCCCCCTCTTCCTCTCGATCCAATTAAAAAAAATTCCCGACTAAACGATAATTCCTCGAATTCCCTGGAACTGCGTTCCTCCTTCTCATTCGCCATACACGCGCGCAGAATTCACTTGTCGCCGCAGAAACGTCCCGGCGGTGGAAAAAGGCAGGAATCTGCGATCGGTAGCGTACGATGGCGACATTAACGAGCGTCGGGCAGCATCCTGCCGTGCATCGTACCACGCCGTCCTGACAAACGACCGGGTTGATCGCGCGTCGCTTGAATTTTAATCCGTTAATTACTTCATTTAATCGCAAATTACCGGCTGCCCTCGACTCGCGAGCAAGGAGGTCCGCAGGACCGATTTGTGGGACGCGCCGCGGTTGCAACCGGCCTTATAATGGCTTCATGCGCACCGCCACTTTAATTCGATGCCCCTAACCCTAACCCCTACCCTCTTTTTACGCTTTTTCCTTTTCTCTCTCCCTCTCTTTCTTTCCTTTCCCTTCTGCACGCCCTTAAACGTCAAGACCTGATCCTCGCGAGGACGAGAGGCTCCGTAGCTCAACGCAACGCGACCAATGACTTTATTCGTTTCGTATATAGGTCCGGTAATTATGGTAATTCGGCACGGCCCCGGGGAGGACCCGGTTTTCCTGAGAAACCCGCCGATCCGACCAACGTTTTACGACGAATGTTGATCGCGTTCCACGCGATCGGCAAATGATATACGGCCGGTACCGTGGTGGATACGCGGCTACCTCGCTTGTAATGTTTCAGCCGATTTCGTGAGAATCGTATTACTCGATTAAGTAAACTCGCGGTTAGGCGAAGAGGCAGTCGTGTGCAGTCCGCGGAGGAAGGATGGGGGTCGGAATCGTCGGCAATTTTGAACCGTTAGGGGACGGGGTTCTCTCTCTCTCTCTCTCGGTTTTGCGGAATTTCTTTCGCAACGTATTATTTCCTGTATTCGACGAGAATGGAGGAGAATTTGAACTCGATTTATATATTTATATAATTAATTACGTATTTCTACATGGATTATGATTTGTATTTAGAGTTTCCTCTGTGGGCAGTATAATTCAATGTTAATTTATATAATCGTACAAATTGCATATTTCTTCCCAATTTTGATCCCAAATTAACAAAATAAGTCGAAACCTTTCAGAAAAATCAGCCGCAAGAATAATTGTAAATCTCTACGCATTCGATCATCTGTTACCGAAACATTGCTCAAACAACCATTAACCGTTTACCCGTTGCTAAATTCTCAATTATAACACGTCCAGACAACCGCGTCATCAATCACCCAAATATCATTCCCCGTAATCGTCCGGAAGACCCATTTCTCACCTTGACACTCTCGAGTTAATCGCTCTTGATTGCCGATCGAGCGCCGCTTCGAAGTTGCCGAATCTTCGAACGGAACCGTGTGCGAGTTGCGTAAAAAGGTGCGACTCGTTTGGCTACGTCGCGGGCAATAACGCGGGGAAAATGCGGCTGTCACGCGGTAGTCGCGCATTAACGGCCAAGCTGCGCGGCTACACGTGTAATTACAAGCGTATAATTCACGTGTCGCGTACGCTCGCGCGAAAACGTTTACGACCGCGTCGAGGTCCGGATGGAAGCGGGCGCGCGAGCGAGCTTGCCCGTCGGTAATTACGAGCGATCAATCAACGTGAACCAACAACGGATGGAAATACCACGGGTAAACAGCCGGTGACTTACGTTTTCGGACCGTGCGCGTTCAGCGCGGGTGATCTCTTAATTGCGTCTTTCTCCGCCTCGACTACGGCGCGACTCAACCCGCTTATTTATCCGAGGTAAATGTAAATCGCTGGCAACAGTTTATCCCCTCGCCCGGCCGTGACGTCCGTCCAGAAGAAGAGAGTAATTAGGCACAGGTGTTACACGCGAGGTCCGCACGGCACGACGAAATTTACAGCCGAGAAATGAGTTGTTCGGCCTGTGCCTCTTATCTCCATCGGCCATTATTTATTATTATTAATTATTCAAAATTGCCAGCGCAGCCTGGAATATCGTTTCGAGCCTTTTTCTCTGCGACCGAAAAAATCGGGGCTGGGATTGATCAAATTATTTCTCGTTTCTATCAGTGGATAAAACTGTTATTAGCAGGACAATTTTGACTTTGAGAGACTCGTTTGATTAATATCGAATTAATAGCGACCGATTTTTTTTTCAAATTTGATCTTTATCCGGAATAATCCGTGTTGCATTAAGAAAAGATTGAAGTATAATTCTTTCGCCGTTTAATAATGAGTCTTCTTCCAAGAAGCTCTACGCAACGACAAGACCATAAAATTATACTTGTATTGAAATATGAAAACTTTTATATTTCACAGAAATTCTCCTCTAAACTTCAAAATTCTCCACGTCAAGTCATCGTTAAAAATTGTAGAATTCTAATATTAATTTTTCATTAAAAAAAAAATTATTTGCATGTTCTACATCGTTTAATAATATTTTAATAATTTTTATATATTTATTAAATATAAAACAATTTTTATTATTTTCTATTTTATTATTCATTTATTAATAAAATTAAATTTTAGAAAATTACATATTATTTTTAATTTTAAACTTTTAAATTACATTATGAATATTAATTTATTCAATATTACCATTATTACTTAGATTCATATTAAAATGAAATCATTTTATATGAAATAATTAAATAATTTTTATCACATTTGTATTTATCATATTTATTATTAAGATTATTATTATTATTATTAAGATATTCAATTATTTAAAAAAAAATTAATTCATCGAGTCGAAGATGACTGTTTCGCAATAGAGATTTAGAATTTGAACAAGACGCGAATCGTTCAAAGAATCGAAGGAGGATGAAAGAAAATTTTCTTGCCCGTTCTGAGGAATGTAACGATTGATTGAATAAATTGAAATAAAACTAAATATCAATAATCAGGTAAATTAATTAGATTGCTCACCGGCAGAAAGATGGCCGTAGCTGCCGCTCGCGCTGCTACTCCGTGATCCGTTGACGATGGAGGCCAAGCTGTTCGGACTGAATCGGATCATGCTGTCGATGTCGAAACGATCTGAGTACGGGGAACTGCTCAACGCTCGCTTCCGGCTCGCTCTGATCGCCGATGCCCTTGGACTTCCTAACCTCGATGATGCTGACACTAGAAATCAAACGTTCTTCATGTTGGTTGCTTTCACTTTCGGAATTGGGAATTGAATTTAATCTCTAACCGATGTTGCCGATGTTCTTCTTCATACCGAGACTTGAATTTAATCAACGTTCTTAAAATTGAGATGAAATTTATCCCTCAGCTGATTATAATTAATACAATGAATATTTTCTTGAAATACAGGCGAATAAGTTAGTTTAAATTAGATTCCACTTTAATTGATGTTTCTTCGTCGTCATTGATGTCTTTTACATCGAAACTTGAATTTTAATATTCTTTCGAGCAGACGAGTAGATTCAATCTTAATCAACTTGTGCAAATTTGAAACCATCCACCAAACCAGTGACCCGTACTCGAGAAATATTATAGGGTAGTCACTAAAAAAATAACTCTTACAAATACGTGTCTCTTTAATTTTTTATTATTTTATTTGGAAATGTAATTAATGGATTTTCGTCAGTATTATGTATTAATCTCCAAGGGATGCTCTATAACCTACAAAAAAAAAAAAAAAAAAAAAAAAAGAAATAAAAGAGATTGAAAATGAACAAGTTGTGACTTTTTCCAAACCATTCAGTTTTCCAGCGGTCGCCCTATAATTTGACAATTAATTTTAGAAACAATTCGCAACACATAAAAAAAAGTACAAAAAAAAAAAAAATACGCGCATCTCGAATCGTCGCGAGTGTCGCAGAAAACAGCAGAAAAGATTCGAGCGACAGAAATGGCACGGCTCGAGAGAATCGCAGTAACTTTGGTCGCCTGACCGAGCATTAAAGTCTCCGTGTCTCGACGATCTCTCTCTCTCTCTCTCTCTTTCTCTCTCGCTTCCGCGTAAAAATTCAAACGTTGAAATATCGACGCACGAGGGGCAAATCGTGGAATCGATTCGTAACGCGGATACAACAGACGGCCGTGCGAATTTCCATGAAGAACCCGGCCATGTTGGCGAGACGCTGCCAGACGAAGAACCAGTTCAATTAAGCGCTACGAATTCTTGCGGCTGGTACACACTACCGGGGGACGAGGAGAATATTCCGTGGCATGGATTTTTAAAAGTTCTTGCCTTTCGGTGCGCGAGGCGCTCGTAACCAGGTAAGATATTCAGAAGTGAGACCAGCGGAGGAAGGCCAAGGGAGACGCGAATGGAGAACGATGGAAAAGGAGGTGGACAGGAGCGAGCAGGAAGGTGGATTCTGCGGCCAGAACGTTTTAGCGGCGATTTGCCTGCGACCGCAGGCCAACGACGTAATATACAAACCACTTTCTTAAGCTCGTGGTGGCGGCTCGCTTGTATGGGAGGCATCGTTGGTTATATGGTGGCGGTTCTTCGCTTCTTCGCCTTCGTTCTCCCCCTCTCTCCTCTTTCCGACCGCGACAACTTTTTCCAACGTGGATCCAGCTTTTTCTTATCATTTCTTATCATTGCTCGAGTTCTATACTTTTGTATACACTGTCACCGCTTGTGCTCTGAATTTTTGCGTAAATATATTTGTCCACTGTATAATTAAAAAATATCGCAATTGCCAGGCTTTCGGCTAAATTTCTTTAGACCCTTTGACTCTGTATCTCTTCGAAGATTCTCGTTCCTTTCTTCTTCATACCAGTTTCATTTTCCTCGACTCGAATCTTTTTTTAAGGGTCTTCTTTAAGGGCCAATTGCATTGACGTAGTATATCAGTAGCATTATTTCTTCCAAATTAATTAATTACCCTTAAAGAGGAATGACTGCCTGATAATTTTTCTGCAACTGTTTCTTCCGTATGAATTTTCGAATTTTGTGAAATTCAAAAAAGTATTTACTTGAGAATAGTTTAACAATTTTACATTGTGTTAATAATTGCACATCGTGCATGAGAAAGCTTGGACAACTCGTTTACAAGCAAAACGAGCACATTATATCCGAATTCCATTATTACTTTAATAAATTTTAAAATTAATTACCCTAAAGAGGAATAACTGCTTGATAACTTTTCTGCAACTGTTTCTTCCGTATGAATTTTCGAATTTTGTGAAATTCAAAAAAGTATTTACTTGAGAATAGTTTAACAATTTTACATTGTGTTAATAATTGCACATCGTGCATGAGAAAGCTTGGACAACTCGTTTACAAGCAAGAGGAGCACATTATATCCGAATTCCATTATTACTTTAATAAATTTTAAAATTAATTACCCTAAAGAGGAATAACTGCTCGATAACTTTTCTGCAACTGTTTTTTCCGTATGAATTTTCGAATTTTATGAAATTCAAAAAAGTATTTACTTGAGAATAATTTAGCAATTTTACATTTTGTTAATAATTGCACATCGTGCATGAGAAAGCTTGGACAACTCGTTTACAAGCAAGAGGAGCACATTATATCCGAATTCCATTATTACTTTAATAAATTTTAAAATTAATTACCCTAAAGAGGAATAACTGCTCGATAACTTTTCTGCAACTGTTTCTTCCGTATGAATTTTCGAATTTTATGAAATTCAAAAAAGTATTTACTTGAGAATAGTTTAACAATTTTACATTGTGTTAATAATTGCACATCGTGCATGAGAAAGCTTGGACAACTCGTTTACAAGCAATAGGAGCACATTATATCCGAATTCCACTATTAACTTTAATAAATTTTAAAATTATACTATAAATAATTATTGAATCACTCTCTTTATCACATCTCATGTGATAGAACATAACGAGTCAATTCTTCGAGTTATTCAAAAATTCTTTAAAATTTCATTTTTTTTTTCCACTTCCTCGCGATTTCTTTTCCTCCTCTTTATTCCTTTGCTACTCGAGCTTCTCTCCGTCTCCTCCGTGTCGTTTCGCACGAAGCAACGCGATACAGAGAAGAGGAGGCTCGAAGCAGCTCTTTCTCCTCGGTTTCCACTCGGTTGATCGCTCGTTCGCGCACAACGGCGTATAGAATTACTCGCGGTTGGAGCTCTCTCGCCTCTCGCGAACGCGCCTCCCTCTATTCCCTCCCCTCCCCCAATCCCCGATTATTAATTCGAGCACTGATCGAATTTACGATGGTCAACGAACGAACGAAAAGCGAACGAAGAGCAACGGGGGGAAAAAGAGAGGAGCCGAGACCGACTGTTGCGTGGTTTTTCCGCATGAGATGAAACGTTTAAGGTTCCTCGACGGTCTCGTGGCTTGATCGAGGTCGCCCGACTTCATTCCTCTCGGTTACCTGTGTCTTCTCCTCTTCCTTCCCAACTTGTTCTTGTTTCACAAGGTGGTAAACCCCTCTTTTTTTTTTTTTTTTTTTGCACTGACCAATCTATGGTTGCTCGAAACGATCATTCATCTTCAATATTCCTCCATAAAATTCTATCATTGGGTTTATCATTATTATCAGAGTTCATGTAAGTTTAAAAATGAGACTTAGCATTTCTCATAACCATATAAACATCCGTAAACACGAAATATTAGACACGCAAGCCGTTCGAAATACAAGCTTCAACTGATACGATTTACAGAAGATGAATCATTTGGTTCAAAGAAAAAAAAAGCTAGCATTATATTTCTGGACCGATGACGTTTTCTTTTTCGATGCACCATCTCCGCAGAGAGACAGAGACAGAGATCGCCGTATCTGTCTGAAGGGAGGTTGGAGGAGCCAGAGGCTCTTTAATGAATATGCGAACGATTCTCGCCGATCCCCCTCGTTCCTCGAGACGAACGTCCTCGTGACCCACGACCCTCTGGACTCTACACGTTCCGTACGCTCCACCCCCTTGGCTCCCCTTCGCCCCTCGCGAGGCTAACATGGGATTGAGACATGTAAATTGGTGCAATCGGCCACTCCGATCGACGCGGCTCGTCCGACGCTGCCTCGGCGCACGCTACCACGCTACAGGTCGCTTCAAATCACCAAATCATTGTGATTTCAATATTCACGGGAATGAATAATCAACTGGCTCCTTCAACATTCAGATTTCAATTTTTCATTTTCCGAAATTGTCGGCGGAATTTTGTGACAGAAAAAGGGGAAAAGATAAATAATGCAAGTTGAAGTAAAGGAGGAAAGATAAATAATGCAAGTTGAAGTAAATTCACTAAAATTTGAAAACAAAACTAAAAAATAATTACGATTGCAAGAAATAATTGCAGCATTTCGATCAATTTTAGGACAAGTGAAAAATGGCCACTTTCAATATTTAAATATTTAAATATTTTTATTATATTTTATATTATATTATTATATTTTAATATTTTATATTATATTTTATATTATAATATTTTATATATTAAATAATAATATTTTAATATTTTATATATTATATTTTATATTATATTTTAAATTATATTTTGTTATATTTTAATATTGTATTTTAGATTATATTTTAATATTATATATTTTACATTTTAAATTATATTTTATTGTACTTTAATATTTTATATTATATTATTATATCTTAATATATAAATATTTAAATTAGAATCAACTAAATTTATTCTATCATTGGGTATCCATCTCATTCCACAATTTCCCAAAACATCGAAATTCGATGAGAAACGCGTTCGGATCTACGAGCCTTCGGCCCTTCTTTCTCGATATTCAAACAAATCGGATTGAGAATTTCGTTCACGTAGATAACAGGCCAGAGTTAGATAAAAGGGTGGCAGGGGAGCCAGAAGGGGAGGAACAGAACGAGGGAAGAAGAAACGTGAGACAACCTGTAGGGTAGGCGCTAAGGTGTTAATGAGGTCGTGTCGCTCCGAGTCGATTCAATTATGCGGCGGTGGCGACTAACGAGGCCCCGTTTACCCTTTCAGTCGTCTTTTAGCCTCTCGGCCTCTTAACCGGTCGATCTCCTACCTGCTGCTAGCGTTGCTACACCTACGGCTAGCCGCCGCGTACCGTGCATCAGGATCTTTCATTAGATTCACTTGTCGTCCTCGAACCACCACAACCGAGGCGAAAAAAGTTTCTCGTTTCGTTCGTCGGATCGACTAGCCACGAGAGATTTTTTTCACCCGTTCGAGTCGTCCTTGCTTCTTTATTCTCTCTCGTGCTTGTTAGATCTTTCGGTTCTAGGTAGTCGTGATATTGACTTCGATTCTTCCTTTAGATCGTTGTTTCGTTAGACATTTCATTAGACATGCCTCGCGATTTTTCAATTTTGCAGTGATTGTTCAGTTGATTTAATTCGATTTAAATTTGTTTAACGCTTGTGGCTGAATTTAATCTAAACTGATGCTTGATTCACTTTCTCTGGATTATTGTTACGTGTTTCGTTGGATGCGAATTTTTCTTACGTTCTTCCGGTTAGTTTAGGTTTGTTGAATATGTTTGGCGTAACTTTCTTAAAGATCGTTTGATTAACAAAGAATTTCTGGTGACAAGCGACATATGCAACAGAAGCGATCGAGAATGCTTCAGCTTGAACACGTCGAGAGAAACTCTCTCGGTCCCTTGGTGTCGAATGTCAATGATTTTATCGATCTTGTCACGTCGGATTAAACTCGCTAGTCAGAAACCGTACTTTTGACAAAGGCTGACCCTTAAACGACACTTTGACCACCAAATTCGTGATGTTTCGATTCAAGATTCACGACTTACCGTCGATGGAAAAGGGGAATTCCGAGGAAGCGAGAGTGCTTGCTGGTCCCGCGGCGTGCAGAAGGTACTCGGGCCCCAAACCACCCAGTCCTAAAAAAAGAAAGAAAAAAAAATTATAGAAAACTGTTAGATGGTAAGAAGAAAAAAGAACTGGGACAGGATTTCATTCGACTATTTTTAAATAGGAAACAATACTGTCCCGTATCGCGTGGGGGAGAATTCAAAGGCCTTGAGCCTCGAAAAGATTCATCCGGCGGAAATGCGGGCCCTTTGTAGCTTCCCCAGGTTTAATAACAGGGATGCTACGCTTTTCTTCTCTTGTTACGTTCATCGAAAATGGGGGAGAATTGAAATGGAACCGAGTGTACAAACGTGATTTCGAACGTGAATTTCAGAGGTTAATTAATCTCGTTTTTTATAAAATTACGAACTATTTCGTGTTCTTACCAATTTTCTAGAACATCTATGTCCATTCGTTTTCGAAAAACTTAAATCCTAAACTTAAACTTAAAGTCTAAACTTCTTTCGACAATATCAATCTCAATTTTGACGACATTGCCACCCCACCATCGTTCATCATAATAGAAAATTCAAAAATCAATTTATCTCGCTACACTGCATTTCAATTATTTATTTACTATATTCTCTACATTGGCTTTCGTCTTCGTACCGTTCTGTCTCAACAGTAGAAAACAACGCTCGGCTGGAAGATGTTCAACGGCGGAATAAATTTCAAACAGCGGACGGGGCGACGTGATCGAAATTAGGCGACGTCTACCGCCGGCCTATCGTTCTAATTATCTCGGAACATGTACAAGCCGAGGTAATTACCGTGTAACGAGGCGTTGGGACTGTGCGTGGAGGCCTGGAGCTGGTGATAAAGGTGGTCCATGTAGTTGAGCCGGTAGGCGGGATGCAGGGCCGTATGCTCCGAGAGGGGGTGACTTCTGCGGAGGAAATCACCGCCGGAAGTCCCGTTGCCGGCTGCCCCGCCACCACCGCCACCGCCGCCACCGCCACCGCCGCCGCTGGCACCGCTGCTTGCTCCGCCACCGCCACCGGTGGCTGCACTGCCGATCGCCGTCGTGCTGCTCGACAATCTGCAAAATTATATTACTTTGTACAGGCCCATGTTCTAATTTTGCATTAATGACAATAACGATAGAAATTCAGACAATATAAATATAAATAATATTGCATTCATGACAATAATAATGACAATAATAACAGAAGTAATAATAATAATAACGGAAATTTTCGAAAACTTTGGAAAATAAATTATCCTATACACCTCTGTTCTCATCTTGCATTAATAATAATAGAAATTCAGATGATATAAATAATAATCTTGCGTTAATAACAATAACAATAGAAGTTCAGATAATATAAATAATAATATTGCGTTAATAACAATAACAATAGAAATTCAGATAATATAAATAATAATATTGCATTAATAACAATGATAACGGAAATAATAATAACAATAATGGAACTTTTCGAAAATTTTGGAAAATAAATTATCCTGTGTTCTCATCTTGCATTAATGACAATAACAATAGAAATTGAGATAATATAAATAATAATATTGCGTTAATAACAATAACAATAGAAATTCAAATAATATAAATAATAATATTGCATTAATAACAATAATAATGGAAGTAATAATAATAACGGAAATTTTCGAAAACTTTGGAAAATAAATTATCCTATACATCTCTGTTCTCATCTTGCATTAATAATAATAGAAATTCAGATGATATAAATAATAATATTGCGTTAATAACAATAACAATAGAAATTCAGATAACATAAATAATAATATTGCATTAACAATGATAACGGAAATAATAATAACAATAATGGAAATTTTCGAAAATTTTGGAAAATAAATTATTCTATGTTCTCATCTTGCATTAATAACAATAATAATAGAAATTCAGATTATATAAATAATATTGCATTTTTATATAAATATATTTATAAAATATTATATAAATATAAATAATATTGCATTAATAACAATAATAATGGAAATAATAATAATGATAATAATAATAACGGAAATTTTTGAAAATTTTGAAAAAATTATCCTATGTACCTTTGTTCTCATCGTGCATTAATAACAATAATAACAATAATATAACTAAAGTAATATATTGCACTATATAGTATTTAATACTGTGTCGGGAACAATTGTGCAATTATAAAATAAATATTGATAAAAATATAACGATAGTATCTAATAGTAAATATGTTTATTTGTTTTATTCTTGAAGAGAATCACACTAGCTAGAACCTAGAAAGGGAACGATCAAAAATTTTAATTGTTCCAAAGAAAAGTCATAAGCCCTTTGAGCACCCCTAAATTTATAAAACCACTTTAAGAGAGAGATTCTCCGATGGAACCATTTTAAAAACCTAATAACATTTTTAATCCAATATAATCTACTATAAAAATTTCCAAGTCCGCCCTATAAATTAAATGCACAAAAATGAGAGTGTTATTTTAACGTATTACAAATTTCTCCAAACAAGTTAAGATCTTTTCAATTCTCGCCAAAGTTTCAAATCCAGAGAACTCGCAAGGGGACGATTAAAAGTCCTAATTGCCCGGAAGAAGAGCCGTAAACTTTGTTGAAACGCCCTTAGAAACTACGAAACCACCGCGACAGCGGTGTCCGTCATCCGACAGAGGCATAAAGAAGCCTCCTCGAGACAGAGACGTAATTCAGCCAGCAGATTAATCATGCCGGGTGGAACAATGCAAAGAGAGGAAACGCTCGTTTAACGAATGAAATTACGACACGGTCGAAGCCGCGACAAATGGCGTGTGTCTCTTCGTCAAACATTCTATTTTTGCCGACGTCGACACGCTGAAGAGGAACAGGTGTCCTCTGGCAAGGCCAAGAGCTGTTCCTCGCTCGTGGTTGCCGAAAGCATATTCAAAGCTTCTCCTTTTTGCCCGGTGTCTTGCTCGAGGGGAGTGTGCAAAGGTGTGCCTTGAGAAAACCGACTAAACTCACTGACAAATCCGAGAATTGCTACGCAAGTCTGCTTTCGACTTTGGTTTATGGTCCGTTCGTCACGCACGGTGTATCAGGAAATGACGCGTGTTCTGTGTCATCAGTGTGTGCTGTTTGTCTTTGAACATTGTCGTTCGTTTGTCCGAGTATCCGGAGTATTAGATTTCATCCAATTATCTTTATCTGACATTCATTTGACAATTGTAATGACTGTTTGAGCGATTAGACTCAAATTCTCAAGTGTTACAGTTCTTTTTTTTTTTTTTTTACTCGGTTTCAAAATCAGTTTCGACAAAGACTAAATTTAAAGAGAAATATATAAGAATAAACAGAGGCAAGAGAATTATTTTTTCTTCTGTCAATTTCTATATCATAAACGCTACAATAAGTACTACTCGATTTTAAATTCTCAAAACGATCGCTTTCGAGTAAATGTGACCGAGTCAAACTAACCCTCGACTACTATTACGTATTGGAAATTGTGGTAGTCATAACAATTTTAAAATTTCTGCCAGAGAGACCTAAGACTTTGACTTAATACATATTAGTCCAGTGTTAATAATAATTCCTTCGTAATTTCGTCCACGAAAGAGCACATTCCCAGATAATTTTACACGAATCTAATAAAAAAGGACAAAAAGAAATGATGCCTTTCTGTCCCAACCGAAATACGAAAGGCGACAAAGGGAGTGAAGAATCGTTTGTTCCTCGCGGAATAGAGTGGCTCGCGTTTTGACTGACGGCCATTCACCACGCTCGAATCATCGAGAAATGGCGCGTGTCGCGTACCTTCAAAGACATTCTCTCAGCCGTTTAGTCGTTAGTGGCTCTTTACGAGCACCTCTCCTCTCGAGGATCCAAGGATTCTTCGAAAGAATCACAAAGAACGTCAGGTGGCCTGAGATCTTTATTGGAAACACGGCGAGAGGACCACGACCGCGTCCACTCAGGCGAGAATCTTCGTGTAACTTACTGCCAAGGTCGCGCGCTTGAGGAATTTCCCCGAGGCATTCTCGCTGGAGAATTTTCCAGAGGACGAGAAAGATATTTTATTTTTTTCTTTCTTTTTCAAATTAACTAGAGGCGAGAAACCCAAAAGCTAAAGTGTCGGGAAGACTAATGTTTTGTTACTGTTACTGAATAATGGACGATTGAAGAATAAAATCAGAAAAGTAACTAGACCAAGGAAACGATGAAAATACAAAATTTATGTGCCAGACAGGAGACAAAACCGAGGGACAGAAGAAGCTTTCATTAATACATAAGAAGATATTCAGATATTTGAAATAAACATTGCAGTGTTGCAAATCTGTAAATTCTTGATCTCTAAGATTTCCAAAATTTCTGATTCAAGTCTAAAAAAAAATGTCTAATTGGTGCAAATCAGTAACTTTTTAATTTAAAAAAAGTCTTTTTTTTTTTAATAAAAATAAAATCTATATATTCGTTTTATCATCTTAAGTGTAACTTTTGTCACTAAATTTAATTAAAAAAAAAAAAAAACTTGAGCCGTGAAAGTCCCAGAGATTTTCGAGATACTTCGTCCAAAGACTGTCTAGGAAATATTTTACTGACATCTGACAGGAATTACTACATATGGTGGAGAAGCGAGGACGTTTACAGGATCGTAGAAGTCACAGATCGGCGTTTCACCAACTGCCTTTAAATTAGTCTGTTTGACTGCATTCCAGTACATGTTCCGCGAGAAATTCTTGATACATATTTACATCCACCCTTTTTTCAGGTCATAAATTTTTATCCCGGCGGCGTACGCTTCGGGAACTAGACACGTTTTTACTACGCGCGTCAACAGGAACAACTTTATGGGACGTTAGTTGTACCAGTGAAAGAAAATTAGTGGACGAAATTCAGCAGCTGGTTTTCTGTTTCTCTTCGTCACTTCCTTGATAATGTCTTTGTCCATGTTACGTCTACAATTTAATTAAAGACTATCGAAAGATTTATAAATCAAAATGGTGAATTGTTTCAGTTTCGCGTTTTTTTTAAATTACAATGACTCTTGAAGAATTTCATTCCTTCCATACAATTCCATAATGATTCTAGACTATTAGATTAGAAAATACATCTAAGTATTAAAATTCAGAGAATATTGTCCCAATGAATTTGTACAAAATTTCATTCGCGCGGAACGAATCTAAAATACACATGTAACAAAAAGATAGAGACTGTATAATCTCAATCACATTTCAAATCTGTCTTTATAAATTACAAATATCGTGGGTTACGAATTGGGCGGATTATTAAATTCTAAAGATGTCGGGTCTTCAGAGTTTCGTCGCGGTGTTTCGCGCAGAAACGAAACGACGTTCTTCCTCTTTCTTTTTTTCTTTTTTTTTTTTTTTTCTGTTTTTCGGAGACGAGATGTGTCGCGTATATTGTGTGACAAACCTGTTAACACGAAGCGGCCGCGTAAAGCAGGTAACGAGTAGGCAGTAATCGAGATCCGTGGACTCTAAGTAAAGTCAAACACCGGAGCCGGTTGTCTTTGCTCAGTAAACTCGCGCCAGTGCGGAGCCAATATTTAGACAGGGGCCGGGGCTCAAACATCGTAATACGCGTTAAAACGTTATGACACGCGCCAATTGCTGTCTCTATTTTCCACTGGCTCCTGCTGCTTTTCACGCGGCGCCATTTTGCACCGTCCCTCGCAGCTCGACCGGCAGAGAAGAGTTCCCAACAAGAATTGGAAATCACTTTAAAGCGAGTATCTCGATTTATTTCTCATCTCGAATTTACTGACAGACAACTTTGCAGTTTGGAATCAATTGACAAGATCACTTTGACATGAAAATCTACTTTAGCCCTGATCTCGAATTTACCGAATGGAAGAAATTTGGAATTAATTTACGAGACCACTTTGGCATGAAAATCTAAACGTTTTGAGTACAGATAGATTTTGAAGATTTTGACGCACTAGAAAAGATTCTTATCTTTCAAACACCAAGTATATCATCAAATCACGCATCGTTAGTTTATCATTTCGAAAGGCAAAAGGAATGTAATGTTTCGTAAATTTTCATCGCGACGAAATTCGTTTCGGTTCGCCGTTCCAGAGAAACGAGTGGAGATCTTCAGCGAGGAACGATGAATTAGAGCGAGGTCGTCGTGATGAACGGAATTGGGGACAAAAATTAGGACGGTTTGACAGGCTGGTTAGTAGCACGGCTGTAAAAAGCTCGGCCACGTGAAAGGGCCACAGGGACAAGGGCATAATTACAATGAAAACATCGTCGACACCGTCGGCTTCGTGTCTTTTTGCCCTGTGGCTTTCTAGTCGTTAGTTCCCTCGCCCAAGAGGGAAAGAGAGAGAGAGAGAGAGAGGGGAAACAACAGACTGAGGGAGGATGGAACGAGACCGATTCTATTTCGAATCCTGCTGAGTGCCAGATGACTCGTGGTACGTATGCTTTCGCCTTCCAGCCTTCCCCTCTTTCCTTTCCATCGCGTCGAATCATCGCATTGTTCACTTCTCTTTTCTGTGTAGTTTCTGTTCTCATCGTTTTTGGAGATTGGCTTCTTTCTCTCTATCGGAGAGAATTATTACAACGAGATTATTACAACAGAGAGAATTATTACAACATTGTCCTTACGAGAGATTAAAGGGTTGAATGGAAAATTTATCAGTTGGCTTGGAGTTTCCAAAATGTATATCATGTGGCAATGAAAGAGTTTACACGTATGTAATATGTATATTGAAGAATTGAGAAAATTATTTTAGACAGAAATTAAGAAACGCAGGCAGACACTTGCGTCTAACTAAAAAACATAAATCTAAAGATCGAGAAACAAAATCTATATAACAAAGTACCATGTCGTTTCTTTAAAAAAAAAAAAACTTCAAATTTCAAGATGGTTTGTAATTCGAAGGTTGAAAAACTTACTGAAATACCGAAGTACTTTTAATTGAAAGTATCTGAAATGCCGAAGTACTTTTAATTGGAAGTACTTTTAATACGATCCAAAATTAAGGACACTGATTTATTTATAACACACGAATTTATTTTAAATTTAATCCCGCTGCAGAGCAGAAATTCGTGTTCACCAGTTTATCCCTTCCGTTTCACTGTGACCGTCCTCCAATTAAGCTATTATTAATTTCTCTTTCGGAGTTCTTCTCGCCGTGTGTGTATTCCTCTTGCTTTCCACGCTTTCCAGGCCTGAAAGTCGGCGAGGAACAAGGGACACGAAGGGAAGACCGACAGATAAAACTCGAGTCGTTAACTCGTCACGCCGGAAACCGACGCATCTATCTTTATCTACGGCCCCCGTCTGCCAGCGAGGCGGTTCTTCTTGAAATTCCTCCGGCCTTCCTTTCTCGCTTCCCCCTTCCTCTTCCTCACGAAGAGATTTTATGGAAAAACTTTCAAGTTTCAATTGGAGATATGTCAAAGTTATATTAGTTTTTTGAAATATTCCATCACGGTGAATCTCATTGTAAAAAGCACGCGTTTTACACTCAGAAGCGGAGAGACACGTTCAATAAATATTTCTTAGTATCTTAGTAAGTAAATTACAAGCTTTGCAGATCTTGTATTTAAAAGCTTACTAGTTTTTTTTTTTTTTTCTTTTAAGAAAACTTAAATCTAGTATCTGGAATTTAATTCTCGAATAATTTAGGCTGATTGACTTTATCTCATATTTTGTGCTTTTCGTGCCAAAGATTGATGGCAATTTAATCCCAAATTGTTATTTAATTTTCATTTAAAGAAAAAAAAAAAAAAAAACGGATTGCCAGCAGGTTCAACGTACGTTTTAATTTATTTTCGCGTTATAGTCTGGTATTTATCGCGACCTTCGTTACGTCTTAGTCGGTTTATACATGAAGAAGGGAAGCCGAGTGAAGTATTAAGGGTCGCAAGCTCATTAACACGACTTCTGGTAATGAGGCGAGCTAAGCGCTGCTCAGGCTAACATCTGCCGGGTTTCCCTGGCTGTTCTGACGTAAAATCAAGAGCCGTAAAGAAAGCGAGATTCGACAGAATGTTCTCGGAATTTCCTGTCAGTCGTTAACGTGACCCGAATGACATTCTAAAACTCCATCGACACTTAAAGATTAATTTTTAAGTATTTTCATATCAAACTATTTTCCACTCTCTCTTAAATATTGATCCACGATCAAAGAAACTTTCCGTCACTTTAACCTCTTACGCCTGGAATGACGTGCCATGCACGTCGAGAATTTCTTGTCCCAAAATTGCAATATTTTCTCAGTTTTATATTTATATTTCAAGTATTTTATATTTATAGTTTATAAATATTTTAAGTACTTTTTATTTATATTTTAGTATTATATTAATATTTATAGTTCATAAATATTTTTTATACTAATACTTATAGTTTATAAATATTTTTAGTATTTTATATTTATATTAATATTTTAATATTATATTAATATTTATAGTTTATAAATATTCTAAGTATTTTATATTTATATTTCAAGTATAACCAAATACGCAGGCAAAACAAATAATAAATTCATTACTTCTTAATAACTTCTGTCCAGTGAGAAAAAAAAGCGACGAATTTATCGTATACAGTTTGGTCACTCGTTATGGTCCGCAATCAGTTGCCAGCGCAACAATTATAGTCAATATTTCTCTAATTTCCGAACAAATAAACAAAATCACTATCAACGTCAAACCAAAACGTTGCTCCAAAAATAAAAACCTTTCGCAATATCAACACGGCAGAACAAATTTCCCATGTGTAGCTACCGGTTGAAAACTCCGTTTCCACGAAGACCGCGAGGAGGAGGTTCGCTAATCACTGGGGACGACGCGAAATCCCGCGTTAACAAAGTGTCGGCCATTCCGAAGCGACTAAACACCAACACCAACAGCAACGAGGGGCCAAGCCTCGCTTGGCTTTGCATCGGATTAAGTCCGGGAGCCTAACACTTCCACGGGCGGTTTCAGGTTATGATATTTATTCCGCCTTGGCTCGGCGAGACCAGCCACGGGATGATCGAGAGGGAAAGGAAACCATATGGGCGACGCGGCACGCGCAGCCACGAGAAGAAAACGAGCCGGCTACCAAAATGGCGAGGAATTTCTCTTCCTTCTTCTTTTCCCCGTCGTTTTCTCTTTTTCTCTTCGACCGAGGCTGGGGGATCTATTCTTGATTTAAACTCTACGACAAAGGGGCGATCGGAGCGAAAGCTCGTTGCAACCCTCGCTAGACTGACGATGATTTTCTCCTCGATCGCGATCTGTCGACGATTTTCAACTGTCCGCTGACTGTGTAAGCAGAGAAATAACGATTACAATTTTTTCGCAATGACGATAGTGATACATCGTATCGTTTTCCGCGCTGCGTTAATAAATATTCCGTCCGGCGTCGCGAGCGAAAAGTGATAGATGCATAATTTATAAGCCGTAACGCGGTCAGCGATGTAGAAAAATTCATAGTTACATACTCATTTGTAGGAAACCTACTTTTTGGTTCAGTTCAATAGAGTGATTAATGTTCGTTGGGATCGAAGAGGCGCGTTAGTTACTGTGGGAATTGTTGAGAGTAACGAGAGTCGACAGATGTCACGCGTGGATGCATTATACATATTAAAGTATGTTCGTGTGTACATCGTATGTTCGTGTGTATCCTGACAAAATTTTCTGTCGTGTATAAAGTTTCCTCCGTTGTGCAATATGCGAAACGATTATAAAAAAAGAAAGAGTCTGTTTCTCCGTTCAATTGGCACGGTTAATATCGTTTTGACGGCGACGCTAATGGAAGCGTCAATTTCAGCGATTTTCTGGCAATTTCGCGGCGCTAATTCCACGATTCATCTCGCCGAGGTTGGCACAATGCCACGAAAACCGTCACCGAGAATCTCTTACCGCGAAAAGTCGTGAAACACACACCGTGGGTTATTCTCCCCGTTCATACGGATATAGTCTTTTAAACGACGTTTCCACGGGGTCGTAGTTCACTCGCGAGGCTTTATATTTAGCGTTCCTCTAAACTATTACAATTTCATCCTTGTCTCGGAACCTTCTTTCGATATCCTCCTGACAAGTACTTTCTTCTATCTTACGAAAATAAGCAGCAATAAATTTCAACCCGTGAACTGTTACAATTCCCACTCTGCCAGTATGAAACTAAGTAACTCTCATTTCACACCGATCTTCCAACAAACAATCAGAGTTCTATTTAACCTTTTCGCCTACGTTTTGCTCCATTCAAATCGATCTTTTACAGTTGAAAGACACGATTCTCCAAATCTCGACTCACGCCGCTGTCCCGTTCAATTCAGCAAGTACAACCTTCGCAAGTAATCATTCCCGAACAATATCAATCGACTGACCAAATTCACCCTGGCCAACCCTTCGTTTCCGCCCGAAACCAATTTCGTACGGCTGAAGGACGCAACAGGTTCCGTCCATCCTCGACGATTCGTCGCGTTTCAACAGGGACCACGGCAATCTGGGGAGCTGTGTAATATTAATTCGATATGCTAATCGACGGAACATTCCAGCGTAACGAGCTCTCGAAACGCGCCGTCTGCTCCTCTCTCTCTCTCTCTCTTTCTCTTTCTCTCCTGCCCTCTGCCCCTTTCGCATCGGACGAATTCTGTTCCCGCGAGCGTGCGTCTGTGTCCGTTCCAAATGAATTAGACTCACGTACTCGCGAGGCGCTACGAAGCGTTCGAATCGCCTATAAATAACGCGCTAGCGCAGATAGCGGCGTTAGGCCGGATTTTCAACGAAGGAGCGGCTTCGATCGAGCCACGCGGCCACGTCTTGAATATCGATGCCACGATGCGACCGTGCTCGCGTGTAAATATCTTGATTAACGAGGCCCTCGTTTAGCCCTGTCCGCGGTGTTTCACGATGACGAAAGAGAGGGGAACGAAAAGATTGTGGCCAGTTCTCACGAGACTGCGTCGATCAAGGGAATATTTATTCGTCTTGTCGTGGTTCATTTCGCGAGATACGGTTGGTTGATGATTTTTCTCAAAGTTGATTCGATTTCTCTCGTCGGCGATTCTTCAAAATTAATCAATTGACGAAGTTCGTCATTGACGAGACGATAGTCGTCTATGAAGCTTTGGTTTTGTTAGATTAACACTAGAACCACCGACGACTGAAGCACAAAGCTTTCCATCAGACACGAGCTTCTATTCGCACGTCTTTCGAGAAATCATTTGAAACATATTGTTTTGTATCTGTAGAATTTTTAATGACGAATAAAATATTTTTTCAATTTTCGAGCAAACGAAACAGCAATGTTCGAAACTTGCGGATCTTTATGGCACAGTCAGTAGACAGTAATGTCGATATTTAAATTTAACTTCATGTACTTCATAAATATACATGTAATTACGTGTAGGTACTTCCACAGTTCAGAAAACTTGTCCATCTCTTTGTGGACGTTGTTATTCACGAGCGATCATCATTTCTGATTGCTACGTAGATTACAAGTGGGTAGACGTATGTCTTACACGACAAAATTACAACTTACGCCGTACATATCATTAAACGTACGTATGCATTTATTCTGCAACGATTACGATGTGAAATTAAGATATAATTAAACGATCTTGCTCAACTTCACACACGAAGTATAACAAGTTTATAAAGAGTCTACATCAACTACCGCGAACCTAAATTGCCAGTTGCTTCCGACGATTCCATTTCGCAGAGATCATTTTTGGGAATTGAAAGAGTAATCAGCGAACGATGGTTTCTTCCCCTATTCACCCCCTTTTTCTTTTTATCGTAGCCATTAGCAGTTTCTCTACGAATGACGCTGGTTACCTGTCCTGTCGCAGAGACGCGCGTTAATGCGCTTTTTGTGTTTTCGCGAAAGAAATTTATCACGCCACCCGCTGAATTTATCGCACCTCTCCCTGTTTCTTCTAACCCTTACTGTCGCGAGACGACACACGAAATGCTCTCTCGCAGATTTCTTCGACGAAGAAATTTTCTACTTCTCCTCTACCCTTTCTTTCTTTCATATTTTTACATTTAATAATTGAATTTAAAATATTTAATAATAATAATAATTTAAAATATTTAATTTTATGTTTAATAATATTAATTTAAAATATTTAACTTTTATACTTAACAATAATAATTTAAAATGTTCAACTTTTATATTTAAGAATTTATTGACTCGATATTTACGACCAGAAGGTTCCCATTTCTTTCAACTCCAACAACAAAATGCTTTTGATCTTTCCTCCGTAAATCAAAAGATCCTAATTTCTCCGACCACGACTGAAGATAAGAAAAACAATCCCCACTTCACTGTACAAAGTGGACAACTAAACTCGACAAATCCCCACCGGACAACGTCGCAAACGCCCAGGGAATAGGTTAATATTCCCAGGAGCGCGTCACGCGTGGCCAATTAAACTTCGCGCCGGCGAGGCTGATCTTTCGATTACCAATAGATCCGACGCGCCTATGTTGGTGTCCCTTCTCTGGCTCATTTCCACGGCGCCCAGAAGGTTTTCCTCTCGCGTGCTGATCGAACGGCCCCGTTAAATCACCGAGCCATGCTTTTTTCTCTTCTCCTTAATTAAAGATGGCCGGCTCGTCAGAAACGTGACACGGCGAGCCGAGGGTGGCGCGTTCCTCGCGGTCGATTTACACGCGAGATTCGACTACCGTTCTTCGGTATTTTTCTTCTTCTTCATTTTTTTTTTTTTTTTGTCAAGGATGTACAACAGGTGGATACGTGACGAGTGTACGGTATACACCCCCCGTCTTGGTTTCGCTGCATAGAAAACCACAGCGGCATTCTCTTTGTCGCCTTCTTCCTTTTCAGGTTTCGGTTAAAATCGACATGCACGGCAGGCAACCCGGTGTAGGCCTCTGTCGCCACGACAGGATGCGACCGCTCGCCTCTAATGAAGTAATTCGTGCGCAAAAACGTCGCGCAGTACATCGTGAATTATTCATCGGGATTCGGGATCGCGCTGGAAAAACGTTCCGCCCTGCGTCAGGCGAGAATTCGACTTTGACTCGAGGACGAAGCTTTTCCTCCCACATGCATATGCATGTGCCACGGTATTACTTTTTTTTTTTTTTTTTTTTTTTTGGTTTGTTCTTTTCTCAACGCTGGAGTTGACTGACTTCAAATCGGCTGCTAGCTGTAAAACGGAACTTAACTACTGAGATTAATATCAGAAGGATGAAAATGACCAACTGGCGAGTAAGATGTGAAAACTACTTGAACAAGAAGCAAATTAAGCATTCTTGAATGCATTCAAGAATGTTAATCACAATGTAACCAAGACAAAGCTTGTCTCTTAAATCAGGAATTTAGTAACAATTTCTGAAAATATAAGTGCATTTGCTACTTATGCTTGGCATTCTTCGTTATTAATGAAGAATATCTGATTTGTTTTCTAGTGGTAAATTTCAGTGTTTAAAAAAGATTGCAATATGGATCGATAGGAATTATAGTTCTTTACAGGATGAAAGTGAGAGGGGTGAAAATGACCAACTGGCGAGTAAGATGCGAAAACTACTTGAACAAGAAGCAAATTAAGCACTGAATTCATTCAAGAATGTTAATCACAATGTAACCAAGACAAAGCTTGTCTCTTAAATCAGGGATTTAGTGACAATTTCTGAAAATATAAGTGCATTTGCTACTTATGCTTGGCATTCTTCGTTATTAATGAAGAATATCTGATTTGTTTTCTAGTGGTAAATTTCAGTGTTTAAAAAGGATTGCAATATGGATCGATAGGAATTATAATTCTTTACAGGATGAAAGTGAGAGTTTCTTATTTATTTATTCTCTCGTTGTATTATGTAACGAATGAGTGTGAACGAAGTACAAAATTAACCGCGTGTGTCAGTGAAGGATTCGACATGGAATCTATGGTGCTGAGTCCCTTGGTCCCGCCGGTTATTGTCGACAGCTGCCACATACATAATAACGCTCGTTGACCATGCTCGATGATTGATACCTCGCACTAGCTGTGCATATCAACGCCGTAAATCTTGTCTTGGCGAAACAATTGGGATTCACGTAGTTTATGTGCTAATATTTTCGTTCGAGAGTGCTTATAGCCGCTGCTTGGAACGTTTTTCATGAAATCGCGGCGGAAATTCGTCACGCGTAATGGCCTCCGTTTACATTCTAATCTCGTCCGCAACAAACGATCATTATTAGCAAAATATTCGAGCTAGCTCGAAAACACTTTCAACATTGAACACAACATATAAATCACACAAGGATACCGTACAAATATCGCGAACGAACTTTGAACTCGTCGCCCTCTTCGAATTCCAAAGGCACGGAAGAAGAACAAGGATCGAAAAATCCCACGATAAATCAACCTCTCCATCCTCTCCTCTCGTCTCCTGCCAACAACAATCACACCCCATTGGGATGTGCCGGGATTGAGACTCAATATTTGCGCAACGCGTTAAGACGTTGCCGAAGAATAGCCAGGACACGTATCTCGAGAGACATTCCCCGTGCCCGTGTGGGAAGTAACGATCCGTGGAGATGAAAAAGGAACGAACGCGCAAACGGTGCTGGATATATATATATATATATATATATATATATATATATATATATATATATATATATATATATGTATATATATATATCTCTTTCTCCTTCTGAAAGTAAGAGAGAAGAAAGATGCAAGGGGAAAAGGAGGGGAGGTGAAAGGAGGGGAACAGGGCCTCAGGTAGAGGAGGAACGAATATCGTGGGTACACCGAGGGCCGTGACTAATGACTCTATTGACGCTCGGACAGAGAAGCTGGAACCAGAGGAGAACCGAAGGTTGTTTACCGGCACAGTGAAACCGACTCTCTTCTTCTTCTTCTTCGTCTGTCCCTCTGTCTTTCTCTCTCTCTCTCCATCTTCTTCCTTCCTTTCTTGCTCTTCGTTGAGTTTCACGGAGCGTCGATGCCTCTCGATAGCCTCTCTTTCTCTCTCTTTCTCTTCTTTCAGAGTCGAAGCTCGTTATCTCCGGAGGAGCTTCGAAAAGGAAGGTCAGAAAGTGTCGCGACTGACCTCTTGGTAATGAAGCTAATGCCGAACGCGACGGGTGGCTGTGGACCAGCATTTCTCACCACGGTCACGCTCCTCGTGATTCGTTCTTTTTTTCTTTCTTTCTTTTTTTCTTCTTCTTTTTTTTTTTTAG
>NW_025110326.1:547309-550954 GCF_011392965.1 Frieseomelitta varia | reverse complement strand
TTTTTTGTCATCTTTGAAATGGACAGGGCTGCATTGAAGGTCATTAGGCGATTGAGATCGCCTCGAGGGTTGAAATTGAGGAGACGATGTAGCAAATGACGTAAGAAAATTTTCGGCGAGAATAAGAAATGTATTCATGGTTAGATTTTCTTCTAGGTTTTATCTCCTTTGGTTGGAAGTTTGGACAGAGTTACGTCGATAATTATTGGAAGATTAACACAAGTGCTAGAAGAGAAGATTTTTAGCTGGAATAAGAAATACATGTCAGGTATTTCTGTTAGTTATTATTAATAATATACTGTTTATATAATATACAATACACAATCAAGCTATTTTTCTTCTCGTTGCTAAGATAATCATGAATTACTTTGAAGATAAGCAAGATAAAATCTACGTGAAGTGAATGGTTGATCGTGAAAATGTTGTATAATACACCATATTGTAACAAGATTATTTCTTGAAATTTTTCTTGGAGATAATTAAGAATTATTTTGAAGGCAAGATAAAGTCTACAGGTACACAATCTTTCCCTTAAAAATTTGAATCCAATTGTAGAATATATATTACTTCATACATGTGTAAATATACAAATATATATAGCATAGTACATTACACATGTGTTAATTCTCTTCTACATAGTACATACTAGAACAAAATTTTACTTAATGTTAGATTAAATAAACTTTCGTCGTTTGTTGACGATTACACGAAACTGATCGTACGAAATTTCAAAGCACATCAAAACATACCGCAACCATTTGTCCCAACGTGTCCGAATAAATGAACATCTATCACGCTCGCCACCTCGCAAGATCCACGAACATTCCCACTCGTATCCAAACAAAACTACATCACACTCTCCGCACCTCCACTCAACCAGAAACCATGACGAAACCGAGAAAGAAAAAGTAAAAAACAAGAACCGCTTCCAGTCACCTCTGTATACACAAGAAATCGATTTCCAAATCCCCCGCGTGATTCTTCGCCGAGCGACGTAACGAAAGATGATACAACGTCTCGGAAGGGCTGAACAGAGAGAAAAAGGAAGAAAGAAGAAGAGAGAAAAAGAAGAGACTGATCTCGTCGATCTCATTCACCCCAAGTTGTTGGCTACGCGATCGTTCGCTGCGTGGAATACGCTTTTTACCCTCGCGAGATCCGGTAGGAGCTCGTGCAGCGAGGAAACGATGAAGATTTTAGTTATGCCCCACTTCGCCCGCTCGCCCTCGTCCGCTGTTGCTCTCTAAATTGAAGAAGCCGCCACGTTTTGTCACGCTTTTTAGGCAGAACGCTGTAACCGCGGCCGTGATTGCCTCGTACAATTACCTTCTCTCGGCTGGTTCTCGCCGACGTTCCACCAGCTCTGGGCTCCTCCCGCCCCAACAACCGTCGGACCCGCTGGTTTTTCTATCCGCCGCCGGTGTGTACGCACACCTACAGCCTAATGTACAACACGGTGCGAGCAAGGCATAAAACGACGAGAGGCACCACGCTTTTTGCCCGGACGCCACGCTTCATTCCGACCCAGCGAAATTACCCGGCCGCCTATCTCTTCCTTTTGGCACACCGGGAGAGACGGAGAAATAGAGAGAGGAGGAGGGATGAGAGGAAAGAAGAGAGAGAGAGAGAGAGAGAGAGAGAGAGAGAGAGAGAGAGAGAGAGAGACAGGCGTGAAAGAAGGGCAAAAGGGAATGAGAAAGATAGACAAAGAGAAAGAAGAAGAGGAATACAAGAGAAACCTGTCACTCTGCCCTCGATTCTAAATTGCCATCGTACTCTATGCATCCGCGAGAATGTGATGTCGATGAAGTCCTTCTGAAAATCTGACGAATTTCTTACAAAAGCCTTTCTGGCAAACGTTCTCGAGAGAAAATTGTCGATGAAGACGATCACACCTGAGAGTGATTCCTGATTCGAAGAACGAACGCCAATCTTCGATAGAAATTTCGTCAAAAGTCAATATCGTAGCGATAAAAATTAATCGAATTAATAATTTCTAGAATAGAAATTTCTACTATGATTAAATGTTCGAATTACCTAACCTCAATGACAATAAAACGTAGCCATTGTACGTTGCATAATATCACGCATGTTTCGCATAGGCATCGTGGCAAACGTAAATCAACTTTCTCCTCGGGATCTAGTATTCGCGAAAACGTATCAAACGTGTCTGCAGATTCATATCGAGCACGTAATGTAAGATACGAGGGGTATTAGATTCTACGCTACTTTTAAACAACGATTGTTAAAATATATATGTGGATACGTAGAAACTCGTGTCA
Source organism: Frieseomelitta varia (assembly GCF_011392965.1). Lineage (NCBI taxonomy): Eukaryota > Metazoa > Arthropoda > Insecta > Hymenoptera > Apidae > Frieseomelitta > Frieseomelitta varia. The sequence continues at coordinate 548,672 of NW_025110326.1, read as the reverse complement.
AGAAACACTTATTTATTTACAATAGACAACTTGTAGTTTGATCTCTGTGTCTGTTCTTTAAGAGAGAGAGTCTAAAACTTACTACTTAGACACCTTCTATACTCTACGTTAAGTCTACCTATTGTATTCCCTGTTTTCTAATTTTGGGCGTAGCAAACTTTCTCTAACGAAGAACAATAGGTCAAAATCGTGCAAAAATCACTGAAGAATCAAAAGCTTTTCAAGAAAAGGATTAACGATAAATTATCGAATATTTCTTAAATTTCTAAACGATTCAATAGTTTGAAAGATTGTTAACAAAATCCGTGAGTGTGAAATATTTTGTTTTACAATTATTTTAAGAAAAGTTCGACTAGAGAGATTTATAGCTTCAGATTTACAGCTGTAGATTTCTCTATATTACATAGAATTACATAAAATCCTCCATAAATTTAATAAAATGACGACAGATAAACGCTTAAAAAATCAGTTGATCTTTTGAAATCTCTTGCTCATATTTCAACTCACCTCACACACACACACACACACACACACATATCACCATAAGATCAATCACATCCACCGCCACTTGATCGCACTCTCAAAGATACGCCAACGTATGTACAAAACGTACAGAGCTATCAAACAACCAAGAGGAAGAAGACTACCTCCGAAACGAGTTCGAAGGCAGAGGAGAATCGCGTGTGCTGGAAGAACGGGAAGATCTTCAGGAGTTAGGGGGGATTCGAGCGCGTCGTCGTTAATTTCCTCCGAGGATCCCACGAAGTGCAGCGTGGCCGGCGTCGCGAGCGCGAACAGCGTCGTAATAGCGCGGCGTGTGCTCGCGCGAAGCAAGGTCGACGCGAGTGCGAGCTTACAACATTCCCCCGCGTTCTCCTGAGACCGTTCACCGCCTCCGCCACGTTCGATCTCTTCCTTCTTCCACCACCGTCCTCTTTCATTCCTCTTCCTTCTCTTCTTCTTCTTCTTCTTCTCCTTCCTCCTCCTCCTCCTCTCGATCCACCTACCCCGTCTCGCGGTCGCGCTAATAAAATGCTGCGCGCTCGGCTCGTTCGCCCGGCGCTCGCTCCTCTCGCGAGAAGCCCTCTTCTTTACATTTACACGGCCGGCTGGTCGAGGCCGCTCGCGAGGACATCGCGCTCATGAATTTATCCCGTGAGTGGTGCGAGGGGGAGAGGAGGCGGAGGAGGCACGAGATGATAGCCGGATAACGTTGGCCGTATCATTGGACCAGTTCTTGGAGACGGTGAAACGCGACCCACGGTGAATCGAAATGGTTGAAATTTTGTTTCTTTTTTTTTTTTTTTTTTTTTAACTTAAGGAACCATTTATTACATTTATTGCATCATCGAAATATAACGAT
>NW_025110326.1:471533-546924 GCF_011392965.1 Frieseomelitta varia | reverse complement strand
CGGTTTTCGATTGCGAAGGTGGATGATTAGAGGACGCTGGTTGGTTCATGAAGTATTAAATTCAATGGATGCATGTGACGTTGTAATCAGGAATTTTGTTTCGTTAGAAAATTGTCTTGTTAAAAATTATTTTTCTCTGTGCGTGTTTTTTGGGTTTCTTCTTTTCGGATTGAAGCGGCGGTTTTCGATTGTGAAGGTGGATGATTAGAGGACGTTGGTTGGTTCACGAAGTATTAAATTCAATGAATGCAAATGATTAGGAATTTTGTTTCGTTAGAAAATTGTTGAAATTGTTTCTTTGTCTATGTGTGTGCTTTTTGAGTTCTTTCCTTATGGATTGAAACTGTGGTTTCTGATTGTGATAATGGATACTTAGAAAAGCAGAAGTATTAAATTGAATGGATGCAAGTAACTTGTAATTGTAATTAGGAATTTTGTTTCGTTAGGAAATTGTTGAAAATGTTTTTTCTCGATCGATCGAGTTGATTGTAATTTACTTTGTACAATAGAGAAAATTCATTGGTCCGTCTGAGATTAGATTATTAGAAATTTTGTTTCATCAGAGGCAAGCGAAATGGTTGAAATTCTCCGTGTACACTTGATGTTATTTTTTAATTGGTTTAATCGATAGAGTTGCAGCAAATAATGTTGTATATTATTAGAAAAATTCTGTCCATTTAAATATAAGCAAGTGATTGTACACTGTTAAGTGAAATAGCTGAAATCGTCAGTGTGTGCTGTTTCTTTTGGACTTCATTGGTGGTTTATAGTTTGCGAAGCGACCACTTCGATAACTTCGAGAAAGTTAATTGTTTCTGTGATTAAAATAAATTCAGTAAATGAAGTGAAGTTATCCTATAGTAACCATGAACTGTAGGTGACGATTGTACGATTTTGATAAAGGTGATAACAGTTTCTTCGTGTAGAATTCTCACGTGTAGCTCTCAAGAGACACATTTCAGCCAGCACCGAGTCCAGTTCAGAATGCTTCCGAACGTTTAAATTCCACGAAGCAAGCGAATCGAACGCCTCGACGATCCGATGATCAACCGATTTTCGCCTGGTCGAACGGTTGAGCAAGCCGCTCGTAAAGTCGGCTGATTTATTCAACGGATCAGCGCGGAACAGGGACTAATTAGCGCGATTAGCTTGCACCACACGATCTTCGTACTCGTGGCGCGCTCGAACGTTTTACGCGGTGCATGAATGGACGTGATCGCAAGGATAGTCCAGGCTAATGCCTGAAACCTGGTCGATCGAGCAAGTAACGAGCGATCACGTTGAAAGGTGAGTAATATCTAGTTACCGCGAGAGTTATGAACGAGCTAAGGAGAGTCACTTGATAGACCGTAACACACGGCACACGGATCGTTATATCGAAGTTGACGCGTCGTTGCTTTCCGAGCCAACTTGACGGTATATATTGAAATGATGTGACCAATTAATAAAGCGTGACAACAAACGCTCATTATTCCGGGAATACTTTCATCTGCAGCTATTTCGAAGTTAAGTCGTCTCGAGGGGTGAAATTTGAATCGGATTGTTCAATTTTTGGATGGAGGTTTGGAAAGTAGTTTTTTAAATTGATAAATTGTAATTTGACAGATATTAATCTTCAAACGATACGTACATTTTTTTTTTTTTATCAGCACCGATGACAATCGCATTTGCACAAATGTAATTTCATTTTGCAAAATTGTGTGTTATCCTGTGTGACGACCAATTGCTTTAATAGAAAAAAATAAAGATTAAATATTTCTTCAATGAAATATAAAATTTTCAATGATGGATAATAAATTATTAATAAAATAAATATTGGTATCGAAGTTTAAGATAATTTTAATCGTATGATTTTTTAATAAGGATAAATTTGAAAATCTATTTAATATTAAATCTGAAATAAAATACAATGTTAACGAAGTAATTATAATTATAAATAATGAAATTAAATTATCTGTATATAATGAATTTGAATCTTGAAATGTTACTATATTTCACGTTGAAATTTTTAATAAAAATTTTATATTCGTCATTTATTTTCTATCTCTGTATACGTATACTTTTCATTATTAAAGAATTAATTATTATTGGTCAAACCTAGTGTCGTGTGCCATTTTAGACGTACTAGAACCTAATTCACCTTAGATACAAAAATAACACGTGTATGTACCCGATCTTCCCTCTTTTCTAAACCCGTTGCGTAAAAGATCGAAACAATCACTCAACTTCATTCATTGTATTAATAAAACTTGTATAAAAGTCACGAATAATCCGTGGAATCCGACGAATCCAAACGTTTCAACGCTCCGCTATTTCCCACCGCTGTCGCCGAAAGCGCGCCGAGATCAGCCAGAGACGCTTCTCGGAGCTCGTTTCCCAAACGTCTCAAGCATCGGCTCGAACCCCGCGGGATGGTTCCACCGCCGTGCGCGCCGCGGAAAGGGGCATTATAAAGCCCCGACTAAATTACATGACGCGCCATCGAGCGCATTCAATTAGAGAGGATAGTTTACGGCGGGCGAAACGCGCGCGTCCAGGGTTGATCCGCCCCTGGTGCGCGATCCGCGGTACAGGTTGCATCCGGACGGCGCATAGGTGCCCACAGGCTCGTTCGTTTGTGTAAAGAGAGGATCATACACACGCCTGCGAATATGTTCAGACACACGTGTGCGTGCACGTGTTTGTTAGTATAGGTGCACTTCTTGGTAGAGAAGGTGGTGGAGGTGGAGGTGTGTCGACAATCAAGATTACGTGGGCGGATACACGCGCAGCCCAACGCCGCCGGCCTGGCTCTGTCCTGTCCCGTTTCTTCTTCTTCTTCTTTCGTCGTGTATCTCTTCTCCTCGCCTGCTCGCATCCTCCTTCTGCCCCCATAGGTTTCGCTCGTGGTTCGTTCCTCGATACCCGCGCTATTTACAATTCCCGGCGCATCAGTCGCGCGCTTTGCGCACCAGATCACTCTACCCCGGTTCTATCCCGATTAACCACTGATTGCGGACCATAACGAGTGACCAAATCGTATACAATAATTCGTATACGCTCTCTTTTTGAACTCGCCGGTATGACATCACTGGATAGAAATTACTGAGAGGTGACAAATTTATCATTTGCCTGGGTTATATTTAAATATACGTAAAATTGGGAGACTGTTGCAATTGCGTGGCACGTCATTCCAACGCAAGAAGTTAACTCGCATCCCTTAGCAGTCCCGTCTCTTTGCAAAGAGAAGTACACGCAAAATTGCGTCAAATTTTAACGAAGACATGTAAAAATCAAGCAATCCAATTGTCTCGTCGCCATGAATCTAAGCAAAAAATCGAAAAAATTCCATATTTCTCTCTCCATGTGTATACCTTAAGATCTTCAAAAGTGTTAATAATTTTAGAGATATTTGTAGAGGAAAGACACTCTAACCCTTGAACACGTACAGTCCGCACCGTCAGTCTCAAATATTTCAGAATTAAAAAAAGAAAGCTGCCTATTTAAAAATTAATTTATCCGGTTATTACCAACGCTCACACCCTCCGATCAAAATTGAACGATCCAATAGGGAATTATCTCGTCACAGAGCGACGACATCGGAAACACGCAGCCAACAAAACGTTACGCCATATGCAACTCCCCCTTTCATCCCAGCCCACAAACGACCAATCCCCCAGTCTTTGTTCCCAGCCGTTCGTTTGCGGGAAACCGCGTGTTTACGCGATTCCATATTAAATCTGCGTGGGTGACCTGCTCTTCCCTTTTACCTCCTCCTCTTCCTCCTGCTCTTCTTCTTCTTCTTCTGTGTGGCTCGGTAGAAAAAAGGGCGCTCCGACAGGGAGAAACTGGGAAACAAATGAAGGGACGAGAAGCATAATGGCGCGGTCGTGAACGCGAGGAAGGGTGGGTGGAGGAGCCACGGAGGAGAGAGGGATAAGAAATTGGATAAGAAGGTAAGGAGGAGAGATCGGTGTGCGCGCGCGACTAAATTTCTGCCTGTCTACGGTTGCGCGTGTGCGTGCACAACAGGGTCGAGAGGAACCCGGCCAAGAGAACAGAGGACAGAGAGAAAGAGAGAGAGAGAGAGAGAGAGAAAGTGAAGGGGTGGGTGGGTGGGAAGGGGGATGCAGGCAGGTTGGATCCAAGGTGGAGGATTTATGAACGACCGAAACAGGCTGCGAACCCTGGTCCCCTCGCTGTGTGCCAGCCTCCGCTTCTTTTTGCTTTGTATTTCGACCTTAGCGCGAGCAGAGCGTATATACCTGCCTCTCTCTTTCTCTCTTTCTCTCTCTCTCTCTCTCTCGTTTTCTCTTGCCCCTGTAGGATTCGAGGATACTCCCCCGTTTCTCCGGATCAGCGCAAAAAACCCAACTTTCCTTTTCCCCGTTTGGACTTTCGCAGAGGAGCGTTTCTTGCGCCGTCTCGTCGAATCGCGAGGTTTCTCTCTTCTGGGCGAGGATTCTTCAATTTCTGGAGCGTCGGTTTTTGGAAAAATCCTCGATTAATGCTGTTTCTTCGAGAATGGAAGTCTGGTGAACTTTCGCGAAAAATCGTTCCTCTAATTCTCCGGATTATCCCCAAATTTCACGTTTAGAATTGAAACTTAAGGAAATTTCACTCTCCCGAGAGTCGAGGAAATTTTCCAATCCGAGTCGTTCGTTAAAAATAAAAGGAATCTCCCGATCCTCGACCTCGGCCAGCGATACAAAGATTTCTTGCGGCGTGATCCTCATTGATCCGGATCCGGGTTGATTTAACGAATCGAAAAAAGAAAAGGAAGAAAGAAATTGGACGTTGCAGCATTGGTGTTTGGGAAACCGGTAATAAAGCTGGCGGCCACGGCCATTCCGTAACACGGAAGCACCGCGAGCGAAGATCCGCGATAGGGGCTATACCATCATCGGCTCCCGTCATAATTCCGTAATTCAAGGATCCGTAGGTTTATTGAGACGGCAGCGCGGACACTCTTAATTAACGCGAGGCTGCTCTCGCCGCGGTCCAATCGGTCCTCGGCATCTAAAATCAATTTAGATCCCTGCTGCACGATACCGGCTCTTCCCCTTTAGTCTCTCCCCTCATCCCCCAAGTGCTGATTGTGTCGAGAGGAAAGAGAAGAAAGAAAGAGAAAGAGAGAGGAAGAAAGAAGGCCAGCGAGAGGCAGACGGGCCACGATCTACGAAGATCGACTCCAGGACTCGGGCAAGAGTCCAGCACGAACCGGGCGTATGCTCGCGAAAATTTTCGACTATCCGATATATGATGTACGAACTAATTGAATTAACCACTTGCGCTGGCAATTGATTGCGGACCATAACGAGTGACCAAACCGTATATACAATAATTCGTCGCTTTCTTTCTCTTTTGAACTCGTAGGTATGATATCACTGGATAGAAATTATTGAGAAGCGATAGATTTATTGTCTGTCTTGCATATTTTGTTCTACTTCAATATACTTACGACTGAGAAAATATTACAATTCTCCGTCGATTATCCGATATACGATGTACGAACTAACTGAATTGACCACTTGCGCTGGCAACTGATTGCGGACCATAACGAGTGACCAAACCGTATATACAATAATTCGTCGCTTTCTTCCTCATTTGAACTTGTCGGTATGATATCACTGGATAGAAATTATTGAGAAGCGATAGATTTATTGTCTGTCTTGCATATTTTGTTCTACTTCAATATACTTAAGACCGAGAAAATATTACAATTCCCCGTCGATTATCCGATTTACGATGTACGAACTAACTGAATTAGCCACTTGCGCTGGCAACTGATTGCGGACCATAACGAGTGTATCAAACCCGTATACAATAATAACTCGTCGCTTTCTTCTTAAACTCGTCGGTATGATAGAAATTATTGAGAAGAAATAGATTTATTATCTGTTTTGCATATTTTGTTCTATTTCAATATATCAAGACTGAGAAAATATTACAATTTTGGAATAAAAAATTCTCGACGTGCATGGCACGTCGTTCGAGCGCGAACAGGTTAATCATTTTCGTCAATCACAATTTGATAATTTCGATAGTATATTTCCTCCTTCGCAACGCGATCTGATCTCGCCTCTTCGCACTCGACCAACGCGCGTCGATATCTCAAAATTCATGTTCTCTCTCCGTCTTCCTCCACCCGAAGGAAGAGTCGAAACATACACGAGCCAGCCATTACGAGTTCCCCCCGCGAGCATAATAACTTAATTACGCGATGCCTCGGCCGGATAACGTTCGGGTGTTGAGCGCGAGGGCCACGGGAGGTTAAGACGGGGCCCACGAGCTTTTTTCGTACCCGAAAAAAGGGGGTGCCGCGCGGAGCGGGGACGGAGATAAACCAAAGTGGATTCTGTGTGGACCCAGAAACAACGCAGAGGGTTAGGAGGGCGAGGAGGGGGAGGCAGAAGGGGCGCGGACCGGATTGTGGGTACTACGAGAAGCGTAGGCGTCTTGCTCTTTGGCCCGCGGGGGGTTTTTTGTGGGGCGGACAGAGCCGCGTTCTCTTATTTATTACCCGGAATATTAAGTTACCCACGTTACCACGGGGCACCGTGAGGCCCCCATGGATTCTAACCACCACGGTGATGGGCAGCACACGATCCTTTCTTCTATCAGTCTCTCTCTTTCCTCTCGCTCCCTCTCCCGGCCATTTAATCGCGTCCAACCCTTCTCCCTGCCGATCGCTTTCGCGGGCTAGAGGATATTTAATCGTTCGTTAGGCGGATGAAGTATGCACGTTCGTTAGGCGTGCACGCGAGAGGTTAATTGACGAATTAGCTTGAGTTATCGAGCTTTCGGTGATTGACACGTGAAAATTGTCCGTCTCGTTAGAGCAAGAGGGTTTGAAAGGGTTTGACAAAGATCGTGAATGAAGCTGATGACGTTTAATTCGCTGACGTTCCTTCTTTTTCCTCTGGTCTTTTCCTCAATTACCGAGTATTGCCCGAGCGCAAGAATACGCTTGATATATTATCATTCTTGTTGCTACTTTCACGAAGTTTAAGGAACGATCAATAGGACGTTGCGTAGGACGACTCTGCAGTTGCGTAAATAAATTCTAAACCGACAACCTGACAAAACAGTTCGGTGATGAAACATGGAGTAGCTTAAACGTAACAGCAAATTAATCGCTTGCGCTGGCAACTGATTGCGGACCATAACGAGTGACCAACACCGTATACAATAATTCGTTGCTTTCTTTTTGAACTTGTCCGTATATCACTGGTTAGAAATTATTGAGAAGTAATAAATTTACTATTTGTTTTGCCTTCGAGGATCGAAACGAAATAAACGGTTAACGAAACGGATGAGAGAAGAGCTCGCAATTTTCCAAACACAAAGTAAGCACGTTCGAACGGGCGAGACGAAATGGAGCTATTTGTGCGGGTTCCCTCGAAAAATAAAGACATTTAAAATGTCCCGGGCTGGCCTGGTCTCGAAAACGGATGGAACGACGGGCGCATTATTCATCGCGGCCGATCGCAATTTCCGTTCGTCAACTCGGCCCGTTGCTGTGTTATTACCGGGATAAAATATGTGTTGCCGCGTCTAAGATCAAGCCGTTCCTTTTTCACGCGTCTAAGACCCACCTCCCTCTCGAGTACACTCGTAATTTACAATTTAGACCCTTCCATTTCCTCTGTAATTACGAAACGCCCGGCAATCCTGCCCGGCATTATGATACGAACACCGGGCAGATGTTCGCCCATGCTCGTCCAACAGAGTCGCACGCAAAAACGCCATCGAATCGCGCGCGTTCGACGCGCTTGCTCTTCCTCTCTTTCGCGCGAACGAAGGATTATCACCTCATCGCGCATGGGCAAAAACCCCTCCGAGACGCGACACGCGGCAGGCTTTTGCTTTTGTTTCGTCATTAGAACGGCAGAGGCTGAGATTTATGCCGACGATTCGACGAGTCAAATCGGCCTCGTGTTAATAATCGTATATATCATTTTCTTCGTTCGATCGCAGTGCACGGTTACGTGTAGTAAAAGTAGCGAGGTACGTGTAATGATGGCAATTACGAGCGAGATAGTAGCGTGGAAAGTGATGATGAAGGGAGGGAAGCGGGAGAGGAGAGTCATTTGAGAGAGCTAATCGAGAAGGTGATTTCGAGACAACTCGGTGGTGGTTGGTGCTTTGACGTAAGGTAATTTCGAGGTTAAGCGAGGCTCGTTTCGAGGCCAAATCGAAGGTTGCTCGAAGGTTAAACGAAGGATTAGCCCAAGGTCGATTGAAGACTTGAAAATCACGAGGAGGGATGAATTGGCGATACAAGTTCCACAGTGAAGCAGCGAACTCTGAAATTTATTGATTCATTCGGCGTAACGAGAATAACTATGTTTAATATTCAAACAAATTGAATATCAAAAGAACGAAAAAGGCTCAAAAATGATTTTGAGAGAAATAACACTGAAACATTGGTATATAATAATAATAATAATGTAACATACAATGAAGAGCATGATTGAATTAATAACAATGCAAAATTAGGGATAATTCTGTTACAACATTGCGAAAGAAAGTCGTTTAACATTCCACTTAATCTCGTTTTAAAGTGAATTTTAAACCTCCACTTTGATAGTGTTGAGTTCGTTTCCTTCAAAGATAATTTTACAATATACAACGACTAGCAGAGTGAGGATGTTTCTTTTTGAAAATTTTAAAAATTCAAACATCTCGAGAAACGTTGGAAACTTTCCCACGTGATTTGATCCGCTATCGTTTCAAAGAATAAAGTCCCACTTTTACAAGAAGCTATTGTAAAAGTATTTCTTTTTATTGAATATTAAGATCAAATGACAAAAATTCAAGAACTCCTAACTAAATCTCGTCCTCTAATTCTAATGTTCAAAGTTCAATAAAACAGTGAAAAAAAAAATTGTATAGCAGAGATCAAAAGGTTGTTGCAAAGAAAATATCTTCGTCTTAAAGATAGTGGTGGATTCAATTGTGAAAAAAATTCTTTTGTCGTTTTTAGAGACATTTGAAGTTTCACAGTTTTCGAGGAAAAAGTATCTTTACTTTCGCACTGCTTGATGCAAAATCTACGCTTCTACGCTTCAAGATGAGATCAAATAGATTTATTTTATAAAGTTTATAAAGTTTAAGTATTTTATAAGTTTTAATTATCGATGGTTCAGTCATGCTCTCCACTGTAACCTAAAACAAATTTATGATACATTGTTGACCACAGAGTTGACTTTTAAAAAACTCTCTAAAAGAAGAGAATTTCGTCTTCTATAATCTCGAATAGCAGGTGTTTCACACCGTGCATAGAAAAAGGGAAAAAGAAAAAAAAATAATTACGAGTAGAAAGTCGAATTCGAAGGGTTGACTAATACTTGGAAGAACGATCCACGAAAGAAGCCGGCACACGGTGTCTCGTCGGACCATAAAAGTCTCTACCCTCGGCTGGTCTCGGACTAATGTTCCGCCGACAATTAGCCAAGTTCCGAACTTTTTTCGCCTTCGCATTTTCGGAAGCAGGTGAGAGAGACTCCTCCCTGGTTTTACAGCTTGGCCGTGGAGAATTCGTACGTGAACACACACGCACACACGGAAACTAGCAAACGAAAAGTGGAAGGTGTTCAGCTGGTCGTTAAACTCGGGAAAACACGAGAGGTGTCTGGCAATTAACGCGGGTAAAAAACTAAAGCGTGCTGCTCTGGTCTTTTGTACCAAATCGAAATGGAGGTCAACGACAGAGCGCAATGCAGCCTTTTAGACAAAAAGGCAGCCGTTTCTTGGCAAAAAAAAAAAAAAAATATATATATATATATACATTAATACGACCAATTTTTGTTCAACGATTAACAGATTAATCCACAAAGTCTGTAGAATTTCTACATTTTTAAGTTCTAATTGTTTGAACAGAATACTAGAGGAAGATATTGTTTTCTTTTTAGCTGAAATTGTTGGGATAACCAGGCGTTACCAGGTTCGTAAATATATTATCATTTCTGTTTCGAATTGTATAATTTTTTAACGCGGAGGAAGGAACCCTCGAGGTTAAACATCTTGGAATCACCTTCGATGACACTATCACCAAAAGAACATACAACAGATTCATCGGTACTACGTTCACTGAACCGCATCGGACAAGTACTTGCTCGACGAAACATTCCAACTACTGAATTAAGATTCAACCTCCTATCAACGTCGATCAACCGCGCCGTAAAACACGCAACACCTCGCTAAGCTCTCGACAATTCCCAGCCAATAAAGAACACACAGCCAGCAGGCACGAACAGTTGTACAAACGCTTGTCAGCCGCGTTTTATCCGGGTTCCATCGATTTCAGAAAATCTTCCCGCAACCTCTCGCCCTCTCTATTGGTTCGTCGCCCGTCACCCATGTCGGACGACGAACATATCCAGGAAGGTGGAGAATGACGAGCTGTATATAAAGTCGGCTGGCCGAGAAGAGAAGAGAAGAGAAGAGAAGAGAAAAGAAGAGAAGAGGAGGTAAGAGGAACAAGCAGAAGAAGAAGAAGAAGAAGAAGACCACGGCTGCGGAAGAGGAAGAAAGAAAGCAGAATGAGGCGAGCCTCGGGGAAGAAGAAGGACGAGCAGAACTGGAGGCAGGAATGCCAGTGCGTGGGTCTGTTGCCTCTTAGACAACGTTGCCTCGAAGCCGCGTCTCTATCAGCCACCATAAATAATTCCCCGAGCTTCGTCTCTTCCTCCTTCTATACCGGCCGATGGTATCCTCGTCGCGCTCGCGCGCCGTGTTTTTCGGGCCACGCTGTGAACACACGGTGGCATCGCTGCGCGTCCGTGGACCGGTTGGACTAGAAGCGTTCGGTACAAGCCTGGGCCCTTTAAAAGAGATAGCACTCGAGAGACGAAGGGGAAAAGGAAGAAAAGAGAGAGAGAGAGAGAGAAAGAGAGAGAGAGAAGAAACAGGTGGACCCTCTTCTCGAGGCAACGTGGCCTCTGATCGAAGCTGCATCGAATTTGGCTTCGGGTCTTAATTCTTCACGGGGCCAGCGCTGCCCGCTATTTTCTCTCGCTTCCAACACCGACGGCTAAACCCGAAGCAAGCTCGAGCGATTTTTTGGCGTCCTTCTCACCGGACCAAGGCGAATTTTCGGGCATTTGCTCGATTCGAGGAATTCTTGCGAATTTTTCAATGGAACGTTCGATTTGGGGATGAAGTTTGGTCATGGTACGTTGGATAACTGAAGAATTGTCGGAAGATGTTTGAGACTTTAAGATTTTAAGATACCGAAATTTCGAGAAGTTGATCTTCTGAAACTCTGGAGGGAAGATCACGTTTCTGATAAAACTTCTTGCTGAGAGGATTCCAGAGAAACTAACAATAAGTCACACCTTTCTGGAATCCCATTACATTGGCAGAGTCGCTGTACGACATTATCATCAGTCGCGGGCAAAAGGATAGAAAAAGATGATCGAAAAAGAGAACGAAGAAAGGAGAAAGAGCAGAAAAATCAGGGATCGTTGATGCGCCAGATACCGGTGTTACGCGTGTACACGCACTGCAAGAAACGCATCCCTCGTTAGTGCTACTAATTACGAGCAAATCTTCCTCCTCTTCGCGAACTTCTTCCTCCTTAATGAGCATTTTACCAACGGCACCCGAGAGAAAAGAACTGTAATATCCGTTGGAGTACCTTATGATTCGCGTGGAACTAACTTCGACGAGATTTAACTAATTGCAGACACGTACTAGCACCGATTTTATAAGCGTGTTAACGAAGTTTCAAGAGTTCTGAAGAAAAACACTCCTTTACACAACAGCGATGTGAGATGAATTTAACAGGACAAGTTTAAATTCTAAAATTGTTTGCAAACTTTGTGAAAACAATTAATTTTACATTTCTAGCCGCGAAGAAAACACGACTCGAAGATGACATTTTCTGTGGCTGAAGACATCCTCGAGGATAATAATTCCAACGATATTGTGTTTTTTCTTTTTTTTTTTTTTCGTGTCTCCTCTTGTTGGCTAGACGGACGTTTTCCAAAGAAAGTAACGGTGACTGGTTTTTCCAGTTAGGTTTATAAAAGAGATTGGGTAGATGGTTCAACCGATAGAATCGTTCGGATCTTTAGCGAGTCGTTTGATTATGCTGTGTGAGTTATTTGAGAAGATTATTTTCCCACAAAGAGAAAAGAAGAGTTGAGGAAGCTCTGTGGAATTCTCAGAAGCTCAAAAAAAAGAAAAAAAAAAAAACGAATCTACCTAAATACACAGTCCAATAATTACGTATAAATATAAAGAAGAAGAAATACAGAATGAATATTGTCAAATTTCTCTCCAATTTTCTCAATATAATTGCAATTTAAAATTACATAATCACAGACAAAATAGATAAAAAATTATTGTGTCTATCAACTTTAAAAAGAACATCGTACCTCGAATATTTTTTATACATCTTTTGCATATCTAGTGATAAAGATTAAGTTTCGTCGCAGCAAAAAATTGACAAAATTTCAAGATATTTCCTACGCGTGATATACAGTGAGAAGCGAAATTGAACCAATGCAAGTACTGTTGTAGGTAATAATAAATATATGTGTAATGTATATATTTATATTAAATATATGTAACAAGTTCCTTTCGTTCTTCACTAGAATATGTAAATAAATTATTATTTTCTACAAAAGCACGTTCATTGGTTCAATTTTGGCTCCCCACTGTATATATATATATATATATATATATATATATATACTCGTGAAATGTTTCTACAAACGTCAGAATAATTTCACGTACGTACACACGTCTAATTGCAGGCGGGCAAGCGTCAAAGGGAAACGAGACACGTTCACTCCCGGAGGAAAAAGGAAGATTTGAAGGAGGGACGACACCAACAAACAAGCAATACCGATTCCAACCGCATGGCGCGGCGGCGGCGGCCTCACCCTCCGCGATTCTCCGTATTCCACGAGACAACGAATTCAATTAGGCGCCTCTCCTCCTCCTGGGTGTCTGCGTAATTGGCCAACGAAAGCCGTGAGGAAACTGCGTTAACAGTGGGAAACGACCGATTTCACGGTACTTGGCAGACGACCTGTTCTCTCTATCTCGCTCGAGATCGCGGTGCATGTCGATTGCGAGACCGAGTGTGCGACGTTAGAAAGACAGGAAAAGGAGAGACGAAAGAAACGAAGAGAAGGAGGAGGAGGAGGAGGAGGAGGTGAAGGAGGAGGAGGAATCTGGTAGGCCGATAGAGGCGGCCTGCCAATCGTCGTCTCCGTTCCTTTCTCCCTCGGGCGAGGGAAGCGTGTTCGCGATTCCAGACGAGCTGCTCGCCCTGGAAACCAAGTCAACAAGCCGGAGGTCTTTATTCCGATCACGAACGCGAATCACGTCCAAGCCGGGGAGGGACACCGTCTCGTAACAAATATGCATCTCCCTCGAAACATGATGAATCGTGCTGCCGGGATCTCGGGGCGCAGTTGTGCGTCGCGTGCGAAACGCGACTCGCAATTGGACAGCCTCTCCGCTAATTAAGAGAACTTTTCTCTTCTTTTTTTTTTCCCTTTCTTTTTTTTTTTTTTTTTTTTTTTTTTTTTTTGGAGCGAGGGATTCATTGTGCCGGAGGTGTCGAATTACGCGTTTTTTTTATATTTTCAATGACTGGACCGTGGAAATTGGAGCACGTTGCAACTCCGCTTGCGCTGGCAACCCGATTGCGGACCATAACGAGTGACCAAACCCGTGTACAACAATTCGTCGCTTTCCTGTTCTGTCGAACTCGTCGGTATGATGTCACTGGATAGAAATCAGAGAGAAGTAATAAATTTATTATTCGTTTTGCCTGTGTATTTTGGTAATACTTGAGTATATTTAAAACTGAGAGAATATTGCAATTTTGGGACAAAAAGTTATTCCAGCGCAAGAGGTTAAAATATAAACGAAAGTATGTGAACTATTCGAAATAGTTTCGGTATTTAGCGAAAAGAACGAAACCCAGATAAATCAGTATCGTCAGTATTGTAACTGGTCGTTCTCGTCGTCCATGAAATCAACATAACGACGTAAGTGAATTTTGTCGGGCAAATATCAAGCACATTCACGGAAGAAGCGACGCGAGATAACGACGTTCGGAATAAAGATTCGCTAAAGGAGAAATTGGGCTCGTATTTTCCAATTCCGATGCAACGGTGGTACACGTCCGAAGTATTCGAAAGAAAAGTGAACGGAGGGATCGATGGTGGAAACAGAGTCAATCAGCGGGGAGAGATCTTCATCGGAATCGCGGAGGCGAATCACGTCCGCGCCGAGAAGGGACATCTCCGTAACAAATATGTATCTCCCGCCGCAGGCCTCATACCCGGTGTGCATGCGACAATGCACACAACGACAGGCAGCACGGTTGAAATATACGGCGTGGCGCACGCACCGGGTTCCTACTTACGGCTACCAATGCCATCCGCGGAGAGACAAGACAGAGAGAGAAAGAGAGAGAGAGAGAGAGAGAGAGAGAGAACTCGTGCATCGTTTTCTCGGGGCCCGCTGAGTCTAACTAACCAGCGTACACGTTTCTCCCGCTCGGCCGCTCCAACCTACACGCTCGCTTACGCGTGCATCCTCCTAGCGATGTGCGCGAGTCATCTTCGTCGCGTTTCGAAAATCATACGAGAAGGTCAACTACTCACTCGTAAACATTCGACGAAGAATAAAGTTTGTCGGCATCTGTGTTTTACGTGAACGTGATGCACGTTTGTTGTTTGTTGACATCTGTGTTTTACGCGAGGAAGTGGAAATTATTTGATTTACCAAAATTATTATATTTTAGTGATATTTTCTGCGAGAGAAAATTATATATATGTGTATTATTTATTATTATATATTATATATGAATTGCGACACGAAAATCCACGAGAGAACATACAGTGTCATTAACTTCTCTCCTCCGACATCTTCTTCTGTCTGCAGAATAGGTTTAAATATATGTAGCTACGAACATTCTGCAGAGATGCATGAATATTAATATTACGCCGAAGGATTCAAGGGAAAGTGTTTGTAGTCGAGCAAATTACAATTTGATTATCAAACTGGTCATCCCGCTGGATCTCCACCTGTGTGCTGTTTTATTTATATTTATACTTCTCTTCAAACAACGATTCGAGGATTTCTATTTTATAACTTATATTATTTATTCGCGATTGGTAATGCCTGGGAAATCGAGGATCTCCATTATGCAGATGCCAGTGCGACGTGAGAGGAAACGACTTCATTTTCGAGATTTTCAATCAAGACAATTTGTACGTGAATGTAGAAATTGGTTAGGCTAGGCTCTTTTCAGAACCGATTCGGAATAGATCAACATCCAAGGACTGAGTGTGTTCGAAGCCTTTCCTACGAAGTTGGAAAGAACTGGACCCTCTAACAAAGAGATGTCTGCCCCGTCGGAGTCCTCGAGCGCGGGTGTGCGCACGCGCGTGTGTGCGTTCGGCCTCGTGATTACGTTCGTGTTACTTCGGGCATTCTCGTGTCCGAGTATTCGTCCCGAGGGGCCTTTAAGAGGGATTAAGGGGACGCACACGTGACGTTCAGGGGGACCGAAGACGAGAGCGCGGCCTGATGGGCACGAGAACACACACACACACACACACACACACACATATGAGAGACAATGAAAGAGAGAAAAGAAAAAGGACAACTGTCGATGATTATTATCGTGGCGGACTCTCACTAATTACCTCGGAGAAAAACGGTTTCGAATACACGCGACAAACGTTTTCAACCCTTTCGTTTGTTTTCGAACTGCTTATGTTTCTCAAGTTTAAATAAACATAAAAAGATTCTCATTAACTTGCATGGCTCTTAGAAATTTCTTTTTCTTTTAAAATATTATAGAAATGTTATAGAAATATTTCTAAAATATTATAATATTTAAAATATTAAAATATTATAATATTTAAAATATTTAAAATATTAAAATATTATAATATTTAAAATATTTAAAATATAATATTTAAAATATTTAAAATATTAAAATATTATAATATTTAAAATATTTAAAATATAATATTTAAAATATTTAAAATATTAAAATATTATAATATTTAAAATATTTAAAATATAATATTTAAAATATTTAAAATATTAAAATATTATAATATTTAAAATATTTAAAATATAATATTTAAAATATTTAAAATATTATAATATTTAAAATATTAAAATATTATAATATTTAAAATATTAAAATATTATAATATTTAAAATATTTAAAATATTAAAATATTATAATAAATATTTTTAAAATATAAATCACATTGTATTTATAATGTAATATAACATGAATTGTATTATAAATTTATTATAAATGTTTGTTTGTTAGACTGAGTGTAAAATTGAAATGTAAAGGATCCGCAGCAAGGTTAAACTAAACGAAACCAACTGATTAGTTCATTGCGAGTAAGTAAACATCTTTCGATCGAGAATGGTTTCGCCGAATCAGTGAACCTTTGGTACTTTCACTTTTGCCATTCGTTTGTGACGCTGTTTCCACGATTCGCGCCGTGTTCATCGCGTTTCAGTTCGACTAACAAAGTTTCAAATACTCATGATTTCGACTAATGATTTTCATTTTCACTTTTTTTTTTAAGTGAGATCAAGAATTTCATCCCCGTTCGAAACAAGGACTTTCCAAACATTCTAATTGAACGAAAGGCAACAACAGAAATACAAATTATCTAGTAATTATCAAGTAATTCTCTCTTTGTTGAGTCTTTAGACAAATGAAAAAGAAATTTTGCAAAAAATATAACATTCCGCGATCTATTTTAAAAACGAGCCCCCATCTTTCATAACTTTGGCGTAATACTAAATAAAAAGAGCCTAAATAAAATTTATCGAACATGTAAATTCTATTCACAATTTGATAAACTTTGGCAATATCGGAAAGAACCCGGACGTAACGTGAACTACCCCGATTGTGTTCGTCATTTTTACATCCACCTCGTTCCCTATCACACTAAACACACAAAACTCCGTGGAGTTCTTTTTATTTTATCTGTAAAATTCCACGGATATCTCATAAAGCGGCAATAACAGTAAATTTACCGAACGAAACAGGTCTCCGGCCGGCGAGACTAAAAATACGAAGGCACGGGGGGACCGATACCAAAGCGATCCACCGGCTAAATAAATCGTTATTAGAGAAAACTCACGGTAAACCGAGGAACTTATCTCTCGGCTAGATGCCAGCTTTTTCTTTTCCAGGCTGAGAGAGCCCTGTTTCAGGTAAGAAGCGAGATAAAGAGAACGGTCGGCGCTACAAGAGACAGAAAGAGAGAGAGAGAGAGAGAGAGAGAGAGATTTCGGCGGTAACGAGGCGCGGCAGGGATCTACGGGGATCCTACTTACTCGGAAGTCCTCCTTAATTCATGCCACGATGCCTTTTTCTGGTCGGGATCGTTCGCGGAAGGCTCGTCGATTCGGTAGTCCGACTAAGGATACCTCGTCATCACCAGTGGGACCTCAACGACAAAAACCTGAAACCTTGCCTAGTTTCTTCCCAAAACAAAAGAAGATCATCTTATTGTTAGTGAAATCCTCTCTGTTCTTTCCCACGTGTGTACGAATTAACTGCGTTGGCTTTAATTCGGGAAATAATGATTGAGTTCGTTGGAATATTCTTTCACGACTCGACGATGCAACTATCAATAAAGTTGATAGACACATCGATGAAAGTAGATAGGTAAGCAGATTGTAGAAGATTGAATCTATAATTTATAACAAGACAGTGAGAATTTATAATTCTACAATAGTATTGAATCTTGAATGTATAACAAGCGAATGATATCGTGTATATTTGACAAGTTACTAGCTCTTAAATGCACGCCTTATTATCTGTAATATTATTAGAGTGATATTGTTGTTTTAAGTAATAATATCGTTCAGTAACAACTGTATTATTTGTAACTTTCTCTTTTTTAAACGAATGATGGAGTTTACTACTTCTTAATCATTTCCATCCAGTGATATCACACCGACGAGTTTTCAAAAGAAAACGAAAACGACGAATTATTGTATGCGGTTCGGTCACTCGTTACGGTCCGCGCAACCATTTAAAGCCAGCGCAAGCGGTTAAACAATATTCGTGCGTAGCAAACTTCAAATTTAGTTTCGTCGAAGGATATTGTTCGCTGCAGGATCAAGAAGAAATATTCGTGTTACTTCCTCAGATCTAACGAAACCAAGAATCACTGCTCCGATCAAAGGAGATGAACAAGAAGGCACGCACACGAGCTGCCGGCGTTCGAATCTTATCTCATCGGCTCGGAGCCACGAGTCAGCTCTGGAAAGTTCACGTTGTTCACGGTGCTCCATCTCGAATCCCTCTCTCTCTCTCTTTCTCTCTCTTTCTCTCCTTTCTCAAGCAGATGGAAAGCCCGAAAGACGAGACGACGAGCTGGGCTCGAGAGAAAGAGTTCGCGCGCGCGGCGGAACCGGTAAGAACATCTCGAGCGTTTCGATCGTAACGCCTCTCGCGAACCTAACGACTCCGCATTCCGGCGAGAAAAATGTCGACCGGCGATATTCCTCCGCTGCCCTCCTGCGACGCCATCGCTCTCCGTTTCCTCGCGAAAAGGAAGCAACGAACTCGCGAAGAAAGAAGAAGAAGAAGAAGAAGGAGAAGAAGCGAAATAAGAGAACGACGAAGGGAAATAAGAGACAGAGGAGGAGTGTATGTGTGTATAAGTAGAAGAGGAAGCGACGCGTGAGCGCGAAGAAACGTGAAAGAACAGAGAGACGGGAAGACCCTCAAGCTGCTTCACACGTGGCGACAGTCGCGACGTATTCACGCGTGCGTACGTATTTATAGCGGCTGGTACATTGTCGGCGGCCTTTAAAAAAAGAACACCGGGCCTCGACAGGGAACCTCCGAGAGAAGGAAACCACGGCGAATCCCGCTCGATTCTGACGCCATCCGCGAAATCTTCTGAATCTGATGTTTCCATGTTTTCACTTCCCGTATGTATGTATGTATGTATGTATGTATGTATGTATGTTATTAATTGTAGTAGAATATTTGAAGTGCTTCCGGAGAAAAATTTATTTAGTTAGCAAAGTCGTTGTGTTGGTTGCATAATATTTCATAATATTAATTTCATTTCGTAACATAATATTAAATTTCATGGGTATAATGTGTAATAGATCAGAAAATTTACAAGCTACGAATTACAAATTGAAAATCGATACATAATGAACTGAGAAATAGAAACGACTTGCAATTTACAAAATTACGTTTGTATCGCTTGTTACACGAAAATTACGTACGAAGTTGTCGCGATACCAAATCGAAAAAGTCTCGGGATGACTATTTGTTTCAAAATTGGAAAAATTCGAATGACAGAGAATCTACGAAGAATATGTGAAAAATAAAAATCATCTCAGTGCTGAATATCTATTTTGCAAAAAAAAAAAAAAAAAGGAAGAGAGAACGTAAAAGAGTCTGTTTGTAAAAGAGGGTTTGAGGATTCGAGGAAGTCCGAAGTACGCGAATTTGAGAAACTTTGAAATGTATTGTGTTTAAATGTCGGATGTTTATAGACTCTTGCGGTTCGCCAGGTTGGTTTATTGTCGTTTGCGGTGCGACTGCGGGGGAGTGTGATGCAATGCGCGCTTTGATTAGGTGTTTGGAGCTGAGAATAAGAGCCTCGAGAGGACAGAAACTAATTAACCTTTTTAATTTAGAGTGGATGTAAAAATCTCGTTTTCAGAATTGCACCAAAATTGTCAATTACGTTTCGTGAAACTCCTCGTGTTAATCCTTCTCGAACTTACAAATTTCCCATCGCGGGAACGAAAGTTGTCATCAGTAATAGATAAAATCAATATTTCTTTCAATAGTTCAATCAGGCTAAATCAATTCAAGCCTCCAGAGATCCTCGAACTGAGACATCAAAAGTCAAACAATCGAGGGGCCCGATCAAAAACCAGTAATTCCAATAATCCACCAATAATTCACCGAGTTTGACAGTGGTTTCGTAACGAACAAGTAGCTACATAAGTGCAATCACCTCCGTGTATCTCAGCCAGTCACCGAGTTTATCGCGTTCGATCGTTTGCGGATCCCGGTTTTAAGTGCAAACGGGATCGTGACGTGTTTCATCGGCTGGGCCCCGGGGTCAGTCAATTAACGATATTTCCAGCGACCGTAAACAAGCCCCCCCCCTCTCTCTCTCTCTCTCTGAACTCTCCGCCACCCCCGAAATACTCACGCTTGCCGTCGACGCCGACTTTCCTCCCCCTTTTTCTTCGCGATTGCCTCTCCTCGTACGAAACAATGGCCGATTGTTCCGCGTTGTTTTCGCCGCGGCGCCGATTGTTTGGCAAACAAACGAGCCGAGTTTGCGGCTCATTGTTGCCCATCGGCCGTGGCACACGCCTGCTTTTTTCCTCCCGAATCCATCTTCTCCCTTTCTCTCCCCCTCTTTGACTTTCATCCCCTGTCGAACGCTGGCCGCGAGTAGCACGCGAAATAATTATATTGTCGCGCAATAATGTCCACGGGGGGGTTACGTCGAGTCGATTTACTCACGGTCCGATGGACTTCATTGCGGTTAGAAACGCCTCTCTCTCTCTCTCTCTCTCTCTCTCTCTTTCTTTTTTCTCTTCGGACAAGAAGCCGCGGACAAGTGAAAGGGTTAAAGAGTTGGAAAAGGGGCAACCGAACTGGTAACTGAACCTGGTGAGAGGGGGTCGTCGATCGAGCGAGCTGGAGGGTGAGCTGCGGTTTTGTTGACGCATCGACGACGATCGTTAACCATTCTCGAGCGACGATTAGGGCAAGCTTTTGTCCGAGCAAGGTGGAACCACGTTGCTGTTGGCACACGCACTTTCGATGGGACCGCGTCGAAGGGTGAAACAATGGTGATTACGTAGTGAGATTAGGCCCGACGTTTACACGCCTCGGTGAACGCTTTCTTCGACGAACGGGTAGCTTTCGAAAGTCAATAGAGTTGGGCGCTTTTCGAAGGAAAAATTCATTTTTTTCTTTTTTAAGTTCTCTTTTTCAGAATCGTCTGAACACTCTGATTTCTTCGTGCGGTCGACATTCTTCGTTATACAGAGTGTCCATGAAGTCTCTTTACAATTTCAAAAATTTATTACAAGGGAAAATGAAAAGACAGATAAGTGAAAATTATTACAAAATGAGACGTATATATTTAAGTCTTTTCTGCCTTATTTAATATAAAAGCAGAGGATCTAATTTAAAGCAGAGGATCACTGATGCCATTGCCACCATCTATGAGGATATGCTATAGTGAACATGGAAAGAAATCGAGTACCATCTTGATGTGCTTCGTGCAACTAATGGTGCCCATATAGAGGTATATTAAGATGCGACAGAGAAAAACTGAAAAATATACGTCTCATTTTGTAATAATTTCCACTTATCTGCTTTTTCATTTGCCTGTGTGATAAATTTTTGAAATTGTAAAGACACTTTACGGACGCATTCGCAGTTAGCAAGTCCTTTGATCTTTCGACTGATCGGAAATCGTCCCAGTCTGAGGACAACAGTTCCGTTACAGAGCCGGATGGAATCGCGTGCGTTTCCGCTTCGCTTGCCCCGAATCCACGAAAAAAGGGACCGCTCTGTGTCCACTCTTCCTTTTTTCTTCCTCGCGATGAAAACCGCGTTAACGGCCCCGAAGTTGGACTAAGCGCCTTCTTACGTTCCATTCTTTCTCTCTTTGGCCTGGAGCAATCGCTCGCCACACCGCAGAAACCGAAAGAGGAGGGAACAAAGACCGATCTGCGGTGGCGCGGCGCTGCGAACCCGCCCGATTTGCATACAACTCTCGGCGGAATCGTCGAAGCCAGCCGAACCTCGCACGCGAAATGTCTTTATAACGTCGGGCGCTGAGATTTTCCGCGTGATTCGTCCCTTTCACGAAATCATCCCTACGTACACATATCGCGTCGAGGGACTGCTCGCGGGAGACTGCTCGTTTTAATGGGCCCGAAACAATGACCCTTCGCTACGATCGTCTTCCACTTGGTTTCACGTTTTCTACTCGATGTTTACTCGATGAAAAGAGATCGCCATTGGTGGCAGCACGGTGTTTAATTGTCCCCCCTGGCAGGAGGAACAATTCGATTTGTTTGATTTCACAACGTTTTCTTTTTTTTTTTTTTCTTCTTCTTCTTTCTTTTTAATCCTTCAAAGGGTTGACGTGACGTTGCCGGGTCGGATTCGATTCTCGCCGAGGACCACCTTCGTTCGCGAGAATGGCACACGCCGGGATTAATTGTTTTGGTTGGAGCGATGGCCAGGAAAATCTATATATAGGGGTTGTAGAAAAATGAAATCGCGTTCACGCTTGAGCTGGCGCTTTCTGAAGATATTCGGAGGCGAGGAGGTTTGAAATAACTCGTTGAACTCGCCGGTTTCAGTGACACCGATTGTGTTTTGGTCGGTGCGTGGCTAAAGAAAGGGGTAGGTCGTTTCAGGGGTGGGTTTAAAATAATTCGTTGAACTGGCGGTTTTTGTTTTGATTTGTGGCTAGACAAAGGAGGGGATACATTTTTTTAGGCTCTCCGTTTGACAACGATGATTTCTTTTTTCCATTTCTTTTTTAGAAAGCTTAGCTTGTTTCTTTGCCGATCCGTAAATAAATCGTTGGACGTTCGTTTGAACAGTGAATGCAGAAGATAAGATATCCATTAAAATACTCCTTTATGCTAATGGAGGAAGGAGAAGTTCTTAAATACCAGTCTCTGGAGGCTCATTATAAATTCGAAGTATATGCTACTGTTGTTTCGGCCACTGACAGTTTTTTTTTTTTTTTTCTGTTAGCCACCGAGATCTTGATACCACGCTGCCAGTATCCCATTACGAAACACGAAAAAAACAGCCAACTCTTTACCGAACGATGTCTCAATTCAACTTCACGATATTCGCTGGCCTGTATCTATTCGAAGCAATTAACAGGAAGGGAAATAATTCTCGAAGAATAAACACGCGATAGATAATGAAATAAATAAATATATATCTCTCAGACTCTGAACCTCTTGCGCTGGAACGACGTTTTTTTGTTCCGAAATTGCAAATATTCACTCGGTTCTAAGTACATTGAAGTAAGCAGATAGTAAATTTATTACGTATCTCAATAATTTCTGTCCAGTGACGTCATGCCGACGAGTTCAAGAGAGAAAGGAAGCTACGAATTATTGTGTATACCGGGTTCGGTCACTCGTTACGGTCCGCAATCAGTTGCAAGTGGTTGTTAAATTTCGGCACCGTTTTACTCGTCGTGTTTTGGCGTTCCAAAACTTTCCACCCGATAAACCGGGCGACGCGCAACTTTTTCCACGCCGTCCCGCCAATTAAACGGAACCTTTCGATGTAACACTCGCGCGACTCCGTTAATAATCCGCGGATCGAGGAAAAGGACGAGGCGGGATCAAAGCCGAGCGCCGTGGACGTGTCTGGGAAAATACAGCGACGAGGGTGAAGCACGCCGGTGAATCACGATGATCTCTAGTTTGCCAAAGATAATTGCCGGTTGTCCATCGGCCGCGAGCATGATTCGAAACCCGAGCGGAGGCGAAACGAGGCACAAAACTTGTCCCGGTCGGAATTAAGAGATCCCGCGTTCATCCGCGGTTAATTTCTTCATCGTCTTACGGACGGCCGTCGTCTGTACCTCGCTTTTCATTCCTTTTCCCTCGTAAAAGTTCAGCGAGCTTCGCCACGCTCGTTGATTACGGAAGGTCGAAGGTTCTCTGGCACAAGAGAGATGGCACGAAATCCGTTCGAGAAGACGTCGCCGACCCGGATGACTTAATTGGTTTGATCTTTCGCTGGACGGGATTCGTTGAAGGGGAGAGATCCGAGTTTTAACGGGAGGATTTCGGGCTTTCCGTTCGGGCCAACGTTTTATGGGATTTAACTTATGGGAATCTATCGACGACTGAAGCATAAAATTTCCATCAGAAAACGTTAAAATGAAAAAAAAAAAAAAAATGGAGAAGCATTATATAAGTTGTACATTTTCTGGAAAATTACTTATAATTTTTGAAGTTCATTGTTGCATTGTTTCACGTCTGTAAAATTTCTAACCAAAATTATAAATGTGGTCAGTTTGTGGTGGTTCTAGCGTTAAGGGGATCGACCGATTTTTCCTTTCAACTCTTGGACAACGATTTGGCACTCGAACGATGACGGTTCGCTGATTTTTCTATTTCTGTCAAGTTGCTCTAACGAACCAGTTAAAAACAACAGAATAAATGAAAAGAGGCAACAATCGATCTAAATGAAGGTAACGATCGAAATCGAAAAGAAAGACTGCAAAACGAGCAAAGTGAAAGAATTAATTTCGGCTGAGTCAGGAGGGTTCTGCATGTAAATTTATTACGTTTTCAGTATGGGTCTGTCGAAAGGGGAGTTTGTCAGTCTTGTCTTCATTAGCTTCATCAACTCTGATGAGATTAGGTGAGTTTAAAATTGTCCCACTTTTTTTTTTTTTTTTTTGAAAGTTAATGCATGGTGGGATATTTTTAATGAATTTCATTTAAAACGTTATTTATGCCCCGCTCTGTAACAAAGAATTTATTTAAATATTACTTTTCTTCATTTTAAGAACTATTTTACGTTTAATAATTGAAATAAACGACGTTCCTTTTCTTTTACTTTTGTTATATTAAAAAAAAAATTCCATGCAGGTAAAGTTTCTTTTTCTTCAAAATTGCGTGCTCCTAAGGGTTAAAAGAAGCGCACGACAGAAACACCGTGCCGAGACATCGAGCGCAAATTACCCTTTCGCCGCATTAATGAGTAAATTAGCGAATTAATGAGTAATTTAGCGTTCGATTTCCTCCCCCCCCCCCTCCTCCCCCTCCGTCCTTCACCTTCCTCCCTTTCGTTCGAATAAAATCGTCATTCGTATAAATCGGAACGCGAAAAGGCGAGAGGGCGACAGGGGAGAGGAAAACGTGGAAACAGAGAGGGAGAAAAGAGGATGGAACGCGCAAAAATAAATACAGAAACCGGTGTGCGTGGATGGTGATTCTTATAGTGCGCAGTTGCAGCTGCCGATGGTCGCGAAGAGAGAGAGAGAGAGAGAGAGAGAGAGAGAGACTTTTGCGATCGCTTTTGCCCATGCAGTCGAAGAGTTTAACAACCAGTAATTGTCCGGCCTGGCCTGTCCGAGCCGTAAAATCCGAGCGAGAGCAAACAACCCGTCGTCTCGCGATCTCTCGCAGGGACGGCTCGCGGCGCTTTGACGCCCGCCGGATGAACTTTTGCCTATCCTAAACGTCACCGAGGGGAAGATGAAACTTTTGCCCTCCTCTCGTTCTTATCCTTCTCTCCAAGGATCGTCACGATCGTGTACCTAAGTGAGCTCTACCGAGAGCGAGAAAGAAATCGGCACGGAGTGTATTAGTGGAGTATCGATTAATGCGTCTTGGATCTCAGTTTTACGGCGATCCGAGGTTTCTCGAGGTCGAAATTCAAAACATTTCCAGACTGTGGCATCAATACTCGCGATATCTATCGCAAGTTTCAAAAGTGAAACATGTGAGTTCGATTAGAAAGATAGGCAGATCCCATATCACTGTTGATACTCGAAAATTTCTAGAACTTTCTCTCGGAGGTAGAACGTAAAATGGAATGATTTTCCAATGAAGCAAGCTTTAAATAGTCACTGTCGTTAAAAAAAGAAAAAAAAAAAAAACATGGTTATCATTAAGAATAAATAAGACGAACATTGGTTGGGACATACCTGTGTACTTACAAAATGTTAAGAGACTAATGACTGAAGCAAAACTTTAACCTCTTGCGCTGGCAACTGATTGCGGACCATAACGAGTGACCAAAACCGTATACAATAATTCGTCGCTTTCTTTTTGAACTCGTTGGTATGATATCACTGGATAGAAATTATCGACAAGTAATAAATTTATTATTTGTTTCGCCTATTTTGTTTCACTTAAATATACTTGAAACTGAGAGAATGTATATGTATATATGTATATAAAAATGTATATCATTACGAATAAATAAGACGAAAATTGTTAACAGGTAAAATTTAACCAGTGGTCTTACAAAATTTAAGAGGCTAATATTGGAGAGGCAAAAACGGACGAAGCAATCACATTCAATAGCACATTTTCATTAGACCGTTCTAACGTGCATACCTAATAAACGCTTGATAAATACAAAAAACGTGCAGCTCGCAACGGATCATAAATCTTCCATCAAACATTGCTTAATTACACCATCGCTTGCCTCGGTATTTACCGCTTTGTACGATCGATTACTCATCTCTGATCACCCTGGTCTCACAAATTCATCGAACACAACCCGATCGGTTCGTTAATTATCGTCCACTGAAATTTTCAATGAATCATCGTGTCCAACGACGCGTTCGATTTTCACTCGTCGAGCAGAAAGTATCACGAAAGTACTTAAACACCTTTTCTCGGAGAAATCTTTCGTGAACGTAGTATTTTTTTTTTTTTTTAGGATTATTTTAGATTATTCGCTTGGTATATACAGCGAGAGCCAAGAAAGAATTTCGTAAATAATTTTAACGTTTAACACGAAATATAATGACCGATAAATGATCGCACGCGTGATAACAGGAGAAGAGAGGAAACGAGATGAAAGGATTATTACGAGAGTGAGTATAAACAAAAAGAAGAGGAAGAAGGATCGAGGGAAAGAAACGAGTTGGCGAGACGTGATCGATCTTTCGAGCGTATCCGAGAGCATGTACGAACGAGTTTACCTGTTACCTACCACATGTTAATCGCCGCGTTGCGTCGCGGACTTTCCTCGCCCTCTTTTGCACGCCACGCGAGTACACACGCGAGCGTGTGACGCGCTGGTCGATTCTGGCTTGTCTCCGCAGGAATATCGACGCCTCGATAATTAACGAACATGAACGCTGATAGATTTGTCTAACGATTATCTTAAACGACGACGATTATCGAAAGAGAAAGCACGTGAGTTGAATCAAGTATCACAAGAACAGTGAAAAAAGTCTTACACAGTGATTTCATTCAGTGTGTTTGTCAGGATATTTGATATAATAATAATGGTGACATAATGGTCTTGTTTGAAATTTAATCGAATGGTGATTCAATGATGGGGGAAGTTTTACAATCTGATCTTTTGTGGGAGAAGTTGTAACTAAAGTTTCAAATGAAAAAAAGAGAGGAGGGACGAAAGTAAATATACGAAATCTGTTTCATTAGGTTTACGATTTTGTTAGATTTCGTAACATTTCTTTAGAAATATCGAGCGAATTGTTAAATTTTCAATTTCAAATTTAAGTTAAATTTAACAATGTAGATCAAGAATTTTACCCATCAAATGTAAAAGGTATCCAAAGACCAGTTTAATAAACTTTCACGAAAGTAAATTGCGACGACAACTGCAGGACCAAAGCAGAATCCGCGCCCCTGTTTTTACGATTCTCCAGTACTTTCAGCACTCGTTTGCTTTCGAAGCCCAACGGAATCACCAGCGAAGTGATATCTCGCCGCGGAATTCTAAAATAAGCCGCGCGAAAGCTTCCAAAGCTCTGGTTTGCAGGAGCTTTTCAACGCTGCGCAGCAGTTCATAAACTACGCGGCGTCGACGCGATGACTTCATCCACGCGCCGCGGTGCATTCCATCGTCGATAGAACGAGAACGAACAAACGAACACACGTTCGCCCCGTGTTCCCAGGGATATAAGGAAACGATCGTGTCTAAACACTGGTCACGATTAGACGATCCGGAGAAGGGAGAGAAACGAGAGACCGAAGGGTAGCGTGAACAAAACGATCATCACGAACCGTAAGTCATTCAAAAAATCGATCTGATCGAATCAATGAACACGACTGTGCGTTTCATTTCATTTGTATAGAATGTACGATACAACACAACGATTTTTTATAGTTTTATATAATATAATACGACAGTGTATAATACAATACTCTATAACGTTTCTAAAGATTTCGCTAGACTGTCACGGATCGTGTTGGTAAAACTTGAAATCAATCTGGAAAATATTCACTCCGATATAAGATATACAAGATACTTATCTTAGTATCACAAGATTAAAATATTGTAATTTTAATATTGCGAATATTTTAATATTTAAGACAATCTTAATATTTTAATATTTTAATATTTAATATTTCAATGTTTACAATATTTTAATATTTTAATTTTTATTATTTCAATATTTACAATATTTTAATATTTTAATTTTTAATATTTCAATATTTACAATATTTTAATATTTTAATATTTCAATATTTACGATATGTTAATATTTTAATTTTTAATATTTCAAATATTACAATACTTTAATATTATGTAAATATTCAATATACAGAGTGTCTCAAATTTAAATGTCAAAATTTGTAGAAGATAAATTCAGAGAAGAGATTTGCTCTAGAGGAAAGAAACAGAAAAAAAATTTCGTTTCCTCCTGAAAGATTTTCTTTCTTGGTTTATCAATTCCTCACACAGCCCCGGAAGTTTCGACATTTAAACTGGAGACATCCTGTACCTTGCAGAGATCACCAAAACGCTGAAACATTAAAAATATTACTTTTTTACGTTTCATCTCTTCATCTCCTTTTCTCTCTTCTCCCCTCTTCTCTTCCCTTGCACTTATTTCCATGTCTTTTCATCTTCCCTTCCTTCTCTTTTTTCGCATCCTCGTGCCTCTTGTATTTACTTTTGCTTTTTATTTTTTTCATCTCTTTCTCCCTCCTTCGCCGTCTCGCGCGCGCGCGCGTTGGTACACCAAGGAAACGTGACGAGTCTTGCAAACCGGAATGATATCGAGAGGGACGGGGAAATTAATGAGTTTTTATTGGGAGCCCGAACCATTCTTCGCCGTGCATCGTATTATGGATGCAAATAGGATGTAATTTCATTAAAGGGACGTTACTTCGAATTACTTACAGCCGCGCGTCCATTGGGGCCTTCCCTCTCCCTGCTTCTCGTCGTACCCCTTTCTTGTTATGCCCCCTCGACGCAGCATTACGCCGCTCGTAATACAGTTATTTGCGATTTTAGCGGCCGCCACGATGAGAATTATAATGTCCCTGAGAGATTGATACGGTCCACTTTCAGCATCTGGTTATGCTGGCAGCGTGCACTTGACAGGGTCGTTGAATTATCGATTTTTGTATCATGTGTATCGCGATGCGAGGTCTTTTTTGATTTCGTTTCTCCGAGTATACAATTTGCAAGTGCAGTTTTTATACCAATCGTTTTAATCGATTCTGTGAACTAGCGAATCTCTTCTTTCTCTCTTCTTTTTTTTTTTTTTTTTTTTCTCAAGGATGCATTCTACGAGCAATTAATTTTGTTAATCTTGTTTCTTGCTTTGGACAGATTCGTGGACAATCGATGAAATTAATTTTTTCCCGAGAATCGGATTAGAATTTTCGATATTAAAACGATGCCAACTGGAGTCGTTGGCAATTTTCCTTTTTAACTATAGTTTTTCACCTCGCGATGAACGAAGGACAAGTTGCAGAATTTTTGTTGTCTAGCAATCGACGATATTGTATCCTTTCCACTCTTATTCGAACTTTACTTCCAAGGGATAAACTTACTTCGTTTCATTCAGAGATAAAAAGCACGCCAGTTTAGTTCGTCGAATCAATTAGATTTCTTCATATTCACTTAAAATTCAATATTATCGAGACGTAGTATACATACTTCTGACAACTGACAATCGTCTCAGTTCGACCTACTCTTTCTACTTCACCCATGTCGAGATCTAGGGAAACCTTCAACGAAGAGAACGAAACGTGGGAGGAGAGTTGCCCGTGATGTTTGCTGGCAACGCCACGATGTGCGTGCCGCGTTATGCGTCATTATCGGACAACGAACGCAATGAAATGAGAGAACTGGTTCTCCCGTGTTATGTCCATCCATCTGTACGATTGCCCGCCAGCATCGCCGATTCCTATTCGTTGCGGGACCGAGCCATTTTCTTCCTTCTCTTTTGTCACCTTCACGCGTCTCTTCAACCCTTTTGTCACGGACACGATACTGTTATCCTCTGAACTATCTCTTAAATAAATTCCATGCGTGAATGCTTTTGCTTTTTTAAAAATTTCGGGCGTGTTAGAATTTCATAACAAGTAATAATAATAATAATAATAATATTTGATTAAGTAAATATTCGCGTTCTTGATTAAATAAATATTTTATGCATATTTAACTTGATTGTAATTATACTGATTGTAATTATTTCACAGAGAATGTTCGAGTAGAAGCGTGTTCCCCATTCTAAATAAATTGAACAAAATTATAATTAAATTACCCAGAATGTTTCACGATATGGATACATTACGACGAGTCAATATTGCGAAGAAAAATGTTTCAATGAAAATGGTTTGATTCGAGTTACTTTCTCTGTAAATCTTTTTTTTTTCTTTACCACCACAATTTGACGCCGAGTCGATCATTTTCCAGTAAAAAATTTCTAGAGTTGGTCACTAACAATTTTTTTTAATAATTTCTTCTCGAAAACAGCAAGGCTTGAGAAATATCTACGTAACACGATTTGAATTTCGGCTGAAAGTCCAAACGTAGAACATCTTCATCGAGTGATGGCCAGGAACGACGAGTAATTTAATAAAGCAGTAAAAAGATTAACATTCGATAACTCCTGTCTCCGGATAAAACAAAGATCCCCCGTATACACGGATTCAGGAATCTTTGCTCGCTTTATTACGACTATCGTAACTCGACGCGCTGGATTTTTCGAATATTACGTTGTATCTCGTACCGATGCGTTCCAGGACCAGTTATCTCGGCCGATAATTGCGCCGGATATTTATGACGTTGCCAGGATGAATCCTTTCGTGCGGTGAAAACAATGTGGATAAAAGCCGAAGGAATTTTACGCGCGCAATGAAGAAATAATCGAGGCTCTGTCCAGCGTAATTGCGATTATTACGAGTAAAAACTGGCGCATGTTATTAATTTATAACGAGCGTGGAGCGTTGTGAAAGTCGGCGCGGATAATTTCCGCCTCCTTAAATGGACTTATCAACTGGAGATAATGAGATGGTTCGGGCGTAATGTTCCATCAAGGTGTGTATACGAAATGTATTTTCGACAAGAGGCTAGCCATCTTTCTAATTTGTAAATTGTCTTTCTTACGCAATTCTTTATCAACACTATTTTTAGACTGTATTATACTGTTTAGGGGGTCACTTGAATTTTCGAATCGCGGAGATCAAAGTTACAACATCCAGAGTTTTTATACTATATATTGCATTCTCGCGCTTTTTATCGATAGAATGGAAAATTATGTACACGTCGATGTACACGTCGTTGACACAAAGCGTGTCTTGATTCGTTTCAGAATTCATTTTATTCCTCCTTTTGTTTCGCGAACTGTGAATTATTTTCCTCACCGTAAAAGGTGATCTGTGTGGAAAATTCAAATTGGGAAACGTATAACTCGACGAGTTGAGGAATTATTTTTCTTCTCATTAACGAAGACTAAGTAATATATTCGTGTGGAAAATTCAGATCAGAAAATATATAATTTCACAAACTATGAATTACCATTTTTCTTTTCATTAATAAAAACAAGGTAATCTGTCATTCGTGTGGAAAATTCAGATCAGAAAATATATAATTTCACAAACTATGAATTACCAGTTTTCTTTTCTTTAATAAAAACAAGGTAATCTGTCATTCGTGTGGAAAATTCAGATCAGAAAATATATAATTTCACAAACTATGAATTACCAGTTTTCTTTTCTTTAATAAAAACAAGGTAATCTGTCATTCGTGTGGAAAATTCAGATCAGAAAATATATAATTTCACAAACTATGAATTACCAGTTTTCTTTTCATGAATAAAAACAATTCAGATTAGAGAGTATGTAATAAAGCTACATTTTACCTCTGTTACTCGATTACTTTAACATCTCGTGATACCTGTTATCCGAATAACAGAATACAGTCCCAAAATTCGCCAATATTCTAAGATCCTAAGGCAAATTCACACGAATTCTCCCACGTTGAATTCTATCCCGATAGAAGCACGGTTGCCCGACAAAGTTCATCCTGTTCACGTTTTCTCGCCGGAATTTCCCGGATATTCGTGCAGCTAGATACAAGAGGGAAGAACGTCTGGTTCGTAGCCCGACGGAGGAGAGAGGGCCCAGGTATGCGCACCGACCACGCTGCCCCATTCATCGTTTTTTCTTATTCCTTCCACCGGCCGAGAGTTTCACCGAACCGGCAGGGACCGTCCCGAGTCCGTTGGCCACCAAAACGCCTAATTCCTAATTCCTATTCTCGCCGTTGCTCTCTTGCTCACTCGGATCGGAAAGTCTCGTTCCAAAAATGGACACACAACGTTTGCTTTCTCGAATTCGAAGCCGACGCACACATAGAAGGAGAGAGAGAGAGAGAAATATCTCTATTATTGTCATGGAGATGGCGGGGAAGAATGGCCGCCGAGGACGTTCACGAAGGGAAAACGACGCAGTTGTGCCTGCAGCTTTTGAAAACGCGCAACGTGACGAGAAGGAAATTATTCCGGTGATCTGCATTTCCGTGAAAGAAAAACGAAGTTCTGCCGTCGGTTTTAGCCGTTAATGACACGGCTTCGTTCGTGAAGGATTCGCGGAGTTTGAGGAAAATTTACGGGTTTCAAAGGTGTAAGTTAGATTGCGGAATGTTTGGCACTGAGAGTTGGAACATCGTGAAATTAAATAGGTTAAACATTAGACGAAATAGTTGAGGATAATTTGCATTAGCAACCTCCATTGTTGAAACATTCTATTGCGCTTCAACCTCTTGCGCTAGTAACTAGTTCGCAGACCGTAACGAGTGACCAAACCGTATACAATAATTCGTCTTCTTTTTGAATTCATCGGTATATCGTTGGATAGAAATTACTAAGAAGTAATAAATTTATTATCTGCTTTTGCATGGGTTATGTTTCAATGTAATTTCGTACTTGCGTACTTGAAACTGAGAAAATATTGCAACTTTGGGCCAAATATTCTCGACGTGCGTACGTCATTCCAGTGCAAGAGATTAAATCCTTGAATCGACTTTCAGTCGAAGTGAAGACACGATTCACAATCGTGT
The DNA here is from genome assembly GCF_011392965.1 of Frieseomelitta varia. Taxonomy (NCBI): domain Eukaryota; kingdom Metazoa; phylum Arthropoda; class Insecta; order Hymenoptera; family Apidae; genus Frieseomelitta; species Frieseomelitta varia. Next base: position 513,857 of record NW_025110326.1, on the reverse strand, counting down.
CGAATAACAGAAGAAACGATTTTTCCAAGAAAGCACGAGCAAGAATTCATACGATAATAAAATCATCCCTTAAATTATCGCGTCACGTACAAAGTTGGCAATCTCCTTGTTCCGAAGATTAATATCACTGGCTCAATCTTCATTAGCGAATCTCTAAATATGTATAATCGTTTGAACCTTCATAACACTGCGAATACAGAAATATATCGACCTTAGTTCTTTCTTAAGATGAACGTAAATTCCAATTAAAAAAAAAAAAAAAAAGAAACAAAACAATTATCAGCTGTTTCTTACATCTGTACCGCGTACTCCCCAATAATAACAGAGACTTCGACTAAAAACTCACCCTGTCTGCCAAAAAGGGCGATCCTCACATCTTCAACCGCGCAGTTATGCCAACTGTAGAAGCGTGCGATGGGAGAACCGGAAGCCGTGTCCTCCCCCGTTCACGATAATCGGCGGCAATCGAGTCGAACGTGGAAATCGACGGCCGATCTACGAATCACGTGGCGCAACATCGAACGTCTTCATCGTCACGGGAACGTGCATCAACGGGGAATCAACCGATTCTCTGTTCCTTCTTCCTCCTCGGCCCTCAGACTCGACTCGACTCGACTCTTCGTGTCTCTCGGTCGTATCCTCGGCCCTTTCTACGTCTCGCTTACGTCTTGCTCCTTCTGCGGCCAACGACTCACGTCCGAGCAATCAGGTATGATTGGCTGGATCCACGCTTTCGCACTAACCACTTTATCAAAGCGCCCGTTCTAAATAAACCTGCATTTGATTACAGCCCCGTGCCACCTTGTCGTTATCGTCCCTTATACCATCTCCTGCCTTCGCACCTTCCGATCGAGTCGTTTCACTTCACCGGCTGAAGAATTATCTCGTCGTTTATCCAGCTGCAACCGATCATCGGCCGATCGTCTCGCGCGCGCGCCCGCGCGGAGAAACAAACCGGTCGGGCCCACACCGCAAAGGATTCCCTGCTTCTCCTCTCGGATCACCGATCACCTGTGTGATTTACCGAATCGACAACACACGAATCGTCTCGTGAAACTTTCTTTCTTTTCTTCTCCCTTTTGCTTCAGTTTGGAATTAGAAAAGCGTAAAAAGTTCGCGATCCGGTTGATGGAGACTATCGAATTTATTTACGAGTCAACGCGATCGAACTTCGGTTTCTTTCCCTTTCCAAAGGAGGCTTCAAGCTTGTCGCTTCGCGATCAATTGCGAAGAGTCTGGAATTTGAAACGTGGTGGCTTGGCTTGGAAACGTTTGGAGGATTTGCACGTTGCACGAGCAACGTCACCGGCTATTAACAAGCCAGACGATCGCGTCGGCCGATCCACGACATGACAGGTCCGCCAGACTGACAGACTCTCTCTCTCTCTCTCTCTCTCTCTCTCTCTCTCTCTCTCTCTCTCTCGGTTCCTCCCCGCGGAACGGTCTCTCTGCCTCCGAACACTTTCCACCTTCGCCAATCAGCTCTGACGAGACCTATCCTCCTCCGAATCTCTCCTTCTGCTCGCTCTTCCTTCACCTCGCACTCATCCTCGAATCATCTCCTTCCCAGTGTGGATTTTCCCTCGCGCGTACTCTAGACTACGATCCATGCGACTGTGTTCTCCCAAATCTTGCTCTCTGGCCGTGAATCGACATATAAATTTCCCATTTACGTACACTACTCGACGACACACAGTGACAAACAGTGGCAAAACGTGTGAAAAACTCGCGGCACACGTCACGTTCTTCCTCTTCTTCTGGTACTTTCGAACCTCCGTTTCAAAGATCCTGATCGGTTGTGGAGCAAAACCTTGGCGCGCGCGCGCGCGCGCGATCGATCGAATCCTGGACAGCGTGGAACTGGTAAGGACTCTGGCCGGTGCTGGTCTTACATTCCCTGGCAATTGTCTGGCCGTGGCGGTGCACGAGAGGAGCACACGACACGACGCTTGGATCGAAATAGTGTTCGTAGTGTTGGCTTGAAGCGCGTCGGAACACAACTGAAGCGGTAGGACCACCCAGTCGGTCGAGGGCCCCTGCCCCGTCCGGATACAGTTCCCCGAGTATACCGTGCAAGCTCTCCCACTACCGCCTTCTGCCTCCTCTCCGCCACGCTATACTCCCTGATTGAGCTGGACTCTAGCAGGTGCCTCAATGTCTTACTCCGGGGATGGAAGATTGCTTTGGCAAAGGGAGAAAGGAAAGAAGGAAGGAAGGAAGGAAGGAAGGAAGGATGGTAGACTATCTCCGAGGAGGATTGTGTCTGATGCCTGATTGGAGAGGGTGGCAGCAAGGTGGACGCCAGTGATGGAGAAACTCGGTATTTATTAAGGGGTTCCAGCCTGCGTCCTCGTTTATCCAGCGTGTACCGATTAGATTCGACAAAGGGCAGCGTGGTTTGTCCTCCGAGTTGATGAAAATTCAGATAGTCGGTTGGAGACTTAGGAAAGTACAGATCGTCGGTTGGAGACTTAGGAAATTACGAACTTGCGAATGAAGATCGAGCAAGTTGAAAATTCTGTCGAGTAATATAATGATAAATTGGAGTTTCAATTGCGTGTTTGCAGTTGTTGTTGTCAATAGCACGGGATGATAATTATTTATTAAAAGAACTTACGAGTGGGAGGAATTCTATCGAATAATTCAAATTGGTGTTTCATGCTGTTTGAAGTTGTTGTTGTTAACAGCATATATAATGTGTTATAATGATTATTGTTGACAGCATAGTTTGTTGTGTTAGTTTTCGTTTCATTTAATGTTATAAAAATAGTTCGATTTATTTGTCTACTAGAAATAAATGTTTATGGTGTTAATGGAGTATGTACTATGTTGTCTGGTTCGTTGTAGCTGATTGATGTGTTGTGGTTTGTTATCTTATTTTAATTAATATTGTAAAAATACTTCAGTTCGATTAGAAATATTAGAAATGAATATTTAATGTAATCTGCAATTATGATAATGATTAAGTATCATGTTGTTTGGTTTGTTATTGCTGTTCTTCGAACTACGTAGGCATTTCAAACTGAAGCGTTGGAAATTATTTAGTAATATTGAGGGTGAGAAGACTATTTTTCTATTTGATTTGTCTAATGTTTTCTCTACCGATCTTTTACAGAATACGCAAGATCCTTTCATCTTCAACGTGATTAGTATCTTCTTTTCGAAAAAAAAGTCAAGAATGCAAATGAACTTCCGAGTCTATACCTCCTTTTTTGAAATAATTGAACAAGTTTCACAGTAGACCTACGTACGATCGATATTCATAAAACATATCCAACACTTCGGCTTTCCAGCTTCTTGACGTCGTAATTTTACGATGTACCACATACTGTTCCGTGATCCCAGTAATTTGAACGTTAATTCTCCAAATATGAAAAATGTATGTACAACCAGATTCGACACGAAAACTGCAACTAGCATCTGTCTATTTCATGTCGTGAAAGAAGAAAATGTGAAGGTAGAGGAAAACGTGGCACGAAGTTCAGAGAGGATCCTCGCAAATGCAAATAAACACAATTACCACACCTAAGAGATCTAATATCACACATGTAGGTGTCTACACTAGGAGGCCTTTTCATTTTTCAAAAACTATCAAAGTTAAGGAAATTGAAATAAGAAGAAAATTGTACATACAATAAACACGATAATAAATACAATTGTACAGTAAAACATTTTTTCAAACGAGATTTTGAATTTCATCAAATCTAAAAGTAGAAATTATGCGAATTATGCATTTTGTTTAAATCAAACTTTTACAGTGTAATGACCAAAATTATATCTACACCGTTCGGTAAAAGTTCCTCGGCGATCGTGCACAAACCGTTTGCAAGAAAATACCGAAGTTAACGAATCACAAAAGTAACGCGTAAACCTCAAACTCGGCTCGATTAAAACACCATTCTTCAATTTACGAGCCTCAAACTCCAACGACCTCGTCTCGCGACAACTTCCTATCGACTCGTCCAACCTTCTCTCTCTCGTGACACATTCAACGACGAAAAAAAAGAAAAAGATAGAAAAAAAGAAAATACAATTGACCGTAAAAGAAATAATAATAATAATAATAATAAAAAAAAGAACGCAACGACGATCGTCTTAATCTCTCGCGCTGGTATGACGCGTCACGAGAATTTTTCGTCCGAAATTGCAACATTTTCTCAGTTTTAAGTGTATTTAAATCTAACCCAGGCGAAACGAATGGTAAGTTTATTACCTGGTGATAATGTCTGTCCAGTGACATCGTACCGACGATGTTCAAAAGAAAAAGTACGCGACGAATTATTGTGTACGGTCACTCGTTATGGTCCGCGCAACCAGTTGCCAGCGCAAGGGGGGTTAAACGATCTCGTCCCTTCTACGCGACGCGAAGATAACGCAGGAACGGATCTCGAAGGATTTAGGGACTGTCATTAAGGCGCCTGGCGGATGATGTCTCCCTTAATGGGCGTCGTTAAATTTGCATCGGTGCTTATCTCGCGCCAAATCCCCCACCTTCGTGGAAAAATCGCGTTTCTCGCCTCCGACCTTCGGGCTCGCTCGCATTCCGGTTAATTCGATTACACGCGCTCTTAATATCGCGAGGGTGCCGTTCTTTCGATTCTTGCTTGCACCGCGGCGCGATAAGGGGAGATAGAGAAAACGTTCGGCGATAATTTCCAAGTCGGGCCAGGCCCATCCTCGGCCTGAGCAATCGATTTCCGATTGCGTTTAATTGCGTTTTCACCAGGCGCTCTTGTACCCATCTCCGGTGGCGCTTGTCGTCGTATTTTGCTCGATAAAACGCAAGATAATCTTCTTCCTTTCTTTTTTCCTCTGTCCATTTTTTGATTTTCGAAGATGAAAGTACGGCGAGAGAGTTTGTAGATTTTAGCTCCCTTTTTAGGAAGCTTTCTTTTTGGGAGTTGTTGACTAACGAATAAATTGTAAACTATATATTCTGATTTAAATTATTACAAATTTATAATATATAAATATAAATATATATTATAATTTAAATATTAATTAATACAAATACACACTCACGTGCGTCACAACATGGATTGCGTGACTCTAGCACGTGTCCACGTGTATTTAAATATTTACTGTTCTTAATTATTAATTAAATACTAACTAATTGCAATGAAAGATCAAAATACGAGGCAGATTGCGTAATGTTACATGCAGAGTTCATAATCAGTGTAGATTTGGTTGTAAGAATAATTTGTGTTATGAAAATACTATTTGCAAAACCTTCAACTGAATAGTTTAATCATTAGTCACAGTAATATGTACTAGAAAATGATAACAAAAACCATCAAGAAGATATTATTAAAATAACGTTACTACATAAATTATTAGAAATAATTTAACTAAACTGTTCCCAGTTTCTTCTGATGACTCTCAATGACTCTCAAGATATTTTGCACAAAGCCACTTACACCAATTAACTTTTGAACTTTCCACGTAATTGATAAATATAAAATTCTTATTAATTTTAAGGATTTTCGCTGCTCGCGAATTATTCCGAAATATCCGTGTTTCATGATTCACACATTTGAATACACTCGCTCGGACCAATTATTCGAAATTTATCTCCCGAAATCAGTTCGGATATAATCCATTGGAAAAATGCAACGTTGAGACGAGAAGTAGCAAGTAATGGGATGTTCGAGCGTGTCATCGTTCGCGACAGTTCTCGCAGCCGATGTTTCAACACGATTCAGCCTCTTAAATAGCCAGCAACCCTCGTGGCTGGCTGGCGTTCACCGCAGGCACCTCTCGCCTTAATTCTCGAATATCTCAAGCTCAGCGGATCGCAACATGGCCGCATGAATCACCAGAATCTCCGCCGTCAACCTTGCGCTCGTCGTTGAATGCTCGCGGTTCGCGAACCTCGCACACGAGCGCGATATCTCGCGAGAGGACATACCGAAGGGGATCGAGGATGGCGATGGGAAGACACGGTGGAAAAGAGACGAGAATAACAAAGTGCGAAGCGTGTGTGTATGCGTGCGTGCGTGCGTGTGTACGACCGCGTGCCGGAGGCAGCAACGTGGTCCAGTCGAGGGAGGTTAAGCCAAAGCCCCATCGATCATGGGATCCAGCCAGTCCACGATCTCAAAGTCCGTGACTTTGGACTGTAAAGCTGCTCGCTGTATGAATCGCGACGAACGAGGCGAAACCGGGCGACTATAGAGAAGAGGATGTGTTTTTCTTTCTTTCTTTATTTTTTTTTTTTTTTTTTTTTTTTTTTTTTTTTTTCTTTTTCAACACTTTGACTGTGATAATCGTTAACTTTTGCTATAAAGTCTAAGCAGTCGTCCGAGGTTACGTAGAATTTGACTTTTACCGCTGTTTCACGCAGATTTCGTCGGTTCTGTTAAATTAATTTGCGACTTTCAAAGCAGTTTTCACCTCGAATTCAATATTTTGATATTGTTTCAAGCGTTCACCGTTGTTTTGTTTGTGTTTGATTTTGTTATCATTGCAACAATTTGCAACAGTTTGCGATGTCGGACGACCGACGTTTGCTTAGATTTTAACACTGAAACTACCAAAATGGTCAAGATGAACAATATGTAATTTTTGTTGGATATATTTGCAGATGGTAAAACAGTGTATTTTTAGAGATTTAAATGATTTTTCGTAAAACGTATAAACAAAAATTTGTGTGCTTCATTGTATTGTGAAATTTTTTACCTTTTTCTTTTTTACTTTAACATCTCTGATGGAAATTTTACGTTTTAATTGCCAGGAGTTCTAGTAAAAATCAACATGGCAGTTAACGTATTAAATTGTAGGTCGTCGTTGAATTAGGACTTTCTATGAAAATTTACGTCGTTAGGAGGAGATGAAATAGAGATTCGTTTTAGTTCTTTAAACACTTGAGCGCCGTTTTTGGCACATTGCGAAAAGGTTGCGATATTATTAAAACTGTGTAAATATAATTTCCCGATGGACAAAGGACGGTTCGACAGAAACTACAAAAATTTGTTCCAAATTTCAGAAATATCGAATATTTTAATTCTAAGGATTACAAGCTTCAGAAACTTCGACAGAATTCTGCGAATCCCAAGTGACAACAACCCAATACTCGCAGTAACGCCAAAATTCCAAACGTAACTCTGAAGACTGACTTGCAAGCTTCAACTTTCAAATTTCTCCCTTATGCGTAACGCCTCGAAACGAGAGGGGACGCGCGCACTGAAAGCACGTCAAGGGGACAGAGAGGCAGAGAGAAGTTTCAGACATAACCGTGAATTCTACGTTGCTCCTCCGCGGCTTTATGACGACGTGGAATTATGCCCGTCGTAAGCAGGTATATACTTAAATCTCGCGCTCATGCACGTAAGTCGCGCACGAAATTGCGCACGACCGATCGGGATTATGGAAAAGCTCAGAAACTCGTCGAGCAGCGAGGCGAACGCGCGCCATCGTGCTGCCTCGAACGTCTCACGGGGGTGTGTCGTGATTTACCACTGCGAACGTGAACTCTTGTGCACGCCGCTGTTTTCAATGGGTTCGCGTGTAGTCCTTGCTTATGCGACAGACACTTGGCTCGAAGAAATATCGAGTTGTCCGGCTCTCAATAATTTGCGGAGTAGAGAGATTGTTTGTTCGTTTGATGGAGTTCGTTGGAGATAACCTAGTCTCTTCAAACAGAGTTGAAAACTGTCTCGAAGCGAGAATTACGTAGAACGCAGATCGCTAGAAAACGAAGCTTTTAGAGAAAGCAGCTTTTATCATTCCCTCCAGAGCAGCATCTTGATTGCGAACAATTAGTTGTTTATACAGAGGAGGTGGATTGCTCGCATATGTTGGAAAATAGAGGGTCTTTATATTGGACAGAAAATTGTTCTCGGATGTGCGAGAGTTTGGAGAAACGAGTAGGATATTGATAGAGGTTTTAGTATTTTATTAGCCTTTTTTGATGTCGACGATTACCTCGGAAGTTTGTTATTTTATTAACGAAAGAATCTACGTTAACCACTTGCGCTGGCAACTGATTGCGGACCATAACGAGTGACCAAAACGTACACAATAATTCGTCGCTTTCTTCTTAAACTCGTCGGTATGATATCACTGGATAGAAATTATTGAGAGGTGATAAATTTATTATTTGTTTCGCTTGGGTTATTTATTAATTATCGAGAAGTGATAAATTTATTATTGGTTTTGCCTGGGTTATTTATTAATTATCGAGAAGTGATAAATTTATTATTTGTTTCGAGTTATTTGATAATTATTGAATAGTAATATATTTATTATTTGTTTAGCCTGGGTTATATATTTAAATATACTTAAAACCGAGAAAATATTACAGAGTTCTCGACGTGCGTGGCACGTCATTAACCCAGCGCAAAAGGTTAAAAAAAAAGAAAAAAAATAAAAGAAAACACAGAAACACTAATTCTATCAAATTCAAGGATTGATCCGCTATCGCAGAACCACAAAACGCACATCCAGCCCGAAGGAACACGAGCGAACGTGTATACCTACGATAGGAGCTGCGAGCAACGAGAGAGAGAGAGAAAGAGAGAGAGAGGTCATCATTGCCGGGGCAATCGTTCGAACTAATTGTACGATTTCGTTACGATTCCTCGCGGGTCCGCTCTCTCGCTCGATTTCTGTTGAGCGCGCGGCTCTACATGCCCTCCGCGCAGCCCCTAATAATATGTGGACGGAGAGATCGTGATGGGATCGAAGGGATTATTACGCTCTCCACCGGGTGGTGGCCATGGACGCGGCCGACGTTCAAGAATAGGGGAGAGGGATCGAGATAAAAGCAGGAAGAAACCACGAGGGGCCGGGCGAGGGGAGCGAGAGGGTTAAACAGCGGGTTTCAGCCCGGTGGAAGAACGAAGACCGAGGGTTAGTCGGCCATCGAGGGGAGGAGGAGAGAAGAGAAGAGGAGAGGAGAGGAGAGGAGAGGGGTTGGAGAGGAGCCGAGTGAGAGATTTGAGAGTAAAAGAGGCAGATAGGCGGGTACAAGAGCGGGTCCGCAGAGAGGATAATTGAGTTATTACTGCAATTGTAGACCACCTTGGAGGGCCCCCGGAACGACCATAACAGGTTCTGAAAATCGCATTCGTATCTGCCTACGATTCTCCGGCTCTTTAGCGATAAAGGATTATCGTGCGCGCACGCACGCCGCGATGCGATGCGAGGGTAAATACGCGGCCACGATTACGAAACAGAAACCACGGAACAGACGAAGGTTACCACCGGCGTGTGTAACTAGGAGTTCTGACTCTACTTTGACTGAGAGTTGATCGTGGGAATAGCAGGGACGGTGGAAAGTAGCGGTTGTTACATTAGAAGAGATATTTTTTTCGTGGAGAATTTTTTTTTTTTAGATGCATTTTCGCGACTTGATTTAGCATAGGAGTTGCAGAGTGAAAAGACGAATTCAACGAGACACATTTAGGGTACTTCGAACGAATGTCACACCTAGTCAATTGTTTCGTGTCATACAGGTGCTTCGAGGTTACTCAAGATCTTGAGTGATTTGTTGCCAAGCAATAATTATTCTTGATTAACGCGCTGATCCGTGAACTTTGTGAAATTTGAAACATCTCGTCAATTGTCCCTGATACAACTTCGATCGAAATTTCAATTCTGATATTGACGTTGTTAAACGCATGATTGTTTCTAAACTTCTATCGTTTGAAATTGAAGAGCAAATTTAGAACAAAGGCGAAACTGTTCTCATAAAACTCACCGCACGTAATGAAACGTGTTATGATCACATATCAGAAACAGGATACTCACCTGAAACAGAAAAGAAACAAAGACGATTAGCAGATGTAATCCTAGACAATGTACGATGAAGAGATGAAAAGGCGCAAAATAATGTTTCCCAATGCGACGTTGAAGGCGGAAATTAAATTAAAGACTGAAATATATATATATATTGGATTTTAAAATGATCGTTCGTAGATTCCACAACTTCAGCAGCCGCACGAATTTTCGAACGGAAGAGCCTCGAAAATTGGCTTCTTCCGTGGACAACTAGGCGCTTATCGCCCTAAGTCTTGGACTTTTTTACGGAGAACACCTGACGCGACGTATCGTATGGCCGTCACGTGGCCAATGTCTTTAAAAAGTTTCGTTTTATTTTACTGCCCGTGTTTTTCATCAAAAAATACTTATTTTGGTGATAAAAATTATTTTGATAGAATGGATAAGTGGTCTTCCAGTATCATCAGAGTTAAATAAATCAAAGACATAAATATTCTTAAAAATAAAAACCATTATTAAACTATAGTACGATAATGATATTGCCAGGTTAAAGGGATATTTAAAATAGGTTAATTAATTATTATAAAAAACAGAAATATTTAATAATAATTATAAAACAGTTATTGTTATTACATGTTATTAGTAAAATAAACACACATCTTTTTGTTTAACTAAAATTTTTGATTACTCAACTACAAACTGTTTCTAAAAATCAAACAATTTGTTTCTATATAGTATGAAAATAACATTGCTATAAGTTAAAGGGCTATTTAAAATGGAGCAATTAATTATTATATAAAACAGTAATAAATACTTAACAATGTTACAAAACATTTGTTATTATTAAATATTAAAAACACCACACGTCTAGATTTTTAATTATTTAACTTTAAAATTTCCATTATTTAACAAATTTCCATTATTCAACTGCAAACCTTATGTTTGCTAGAATTCTCTAGAGAAAACTCCTCGAAGTTTTTCCCAAAATTTCCTCAACGTTCTAAAAACTATTAACAAACTATTAACAAAATTCCCCAGTTCCTCGATTACTGAAAACTTCCAGGATCCCAGTATTTTGCAACTTTCTCCACAGCGAAGCACCGTACACCACGTATCCCCTATCTCGCAGCCTCACGATCCTCTCGCAACAACACGAGATTTTCTCGTCCTCTTCTCCCCTCCGCCCCTCCCGCCATCCTTCCCTCTCCGGAACCTGTTAACTCGTCCCGTTATCAGAAACCGCCCGCGGTCTCAAGATACCGCCGCGGCACAATTTGATAGGAACAACATAATAATCCCGGCAGCGAAGGAGTCAGCCAGCTTTGGTAAGAAGCAGCCGGTGTAACGAGACACGTCCCGGTAGCGTGTAACGAAAACATAAGGGGCATGGAAAATTAATGGGCGGATGATAGTTCACGAGAATGACCGGACTCTCTCGGTGTCCTTGGTCGTATCGAGGCACGTCAGAACACGACGAGACTCACGGCCGATTTTAATCTCGATATTTCTCCCAGAAAGAAGTCCATCCTTTTTATCCTTTTCCTACAACCTCCCTCTCTCTCTCTCTCTCTCTCTCTCTCTCTCTCTCTCTCCGCTGCACGCATCGAAGGCACGGTAGCAGGCTCATGGAGAACCCTGTGTGGCTCTTCTAAGAAACGCATCAGAGGTGGATCTTAGCCACCTTGGCTGCGGGCTAACCGAGTCGCCGGCAAATTAAGTCGTTATTTCGGCAGATGCTCGGTTCGCGGAGATCGAGCATCACTCCGCGAGAGAGGAACCACGCGTGTAACGAGCGTCAACCTCTCGACCATCTGTCTCGCTGCTTAATTGTTGGCGATGGCCAAGGTCGTATCTGGAGTCGCACACAGCAACGCAGGTGAGTTCTTTTTATCTTTCTCTCTTTATTTTTCACAATAGAAAATTCATGTAAAATGAGAAAAAGAAAAAAAAAAAAAAAAGAAACGTTGGAACGAGACTCGGAAGAAAGTTGACGTCGAATCGCGTAAAATGAATACAGATGTCCAAAGAGATTGAGAAACAGAAATTCTTGATAAACGAAGAGGACATCAATCATAATTACTCTAAGAAGCCTCTCTCGAGACAAGTATAAAAAAGAATCGTCTCAAAAATGGATCACAGATTCGCCCAATTTTTAGTCACGAAATAAATATAACAGCATTTTGAATTTTGTTTAGAAATTAAAGTCCCTTCTAACCCATTTGCGCTGGCAACTGGTTCGCGGACCATAACGAGTGACCGAACCCGTATACAGTAATTCGTCTTTTTCTTTTCTTACTGGATAGAAATTATTAAAAAGTAATAAATTTATCATTTGTTTTGTCTGTGTATTTGGTTATACTTAAAATATAAATATACTTTATACTTAAAATATAAGTATAAATATATATATATATATATATATATATATATATATATATATATATATATATATATATACTTTATACTTAAAGTAAAGTATATTTATATATATATATATATGTACTTTATACTTATACCTATATATTTATATACTTATATATATATACATATATATATATATACTTTATACTTAAAAAAAATATATATATATATATATATAATATAAATATAAAATAAAAAATATAAATATAAAACTGAGAAAATATTGCAATTTTGGGACAAAAAATTCTCAACGTGCGTGGCACGTTATTCCAACGCAACAGGTTAACCAAATTCTCTACACTATAGCAAGTAATAGCGTCTTATTGTCTCGAAGAAGCCACGGTTTCAAAGTATCGCGAGAAAGCGACGAACCCCGAGAAACGCGTTCCTCCTTTGCCAGGCTTGTAAGCCAGCCGGAACGGCCGTGTTCGTCCTCTTGTTTTCTTGCTCGCGCCGATCGAGGCGTCGAGGATAAATCGTCTTAGCAAGAGTATTAAAGGAGAGCCGTGAATTCGTTCCTATATGCGATGTACGCGCGCGTGTATGTACGTGTGCGAGGCGAGCGCGGCAGTCGGCCGGTTTCGGCCACGAAAAACGCTCGCCCGTAGTTTCTGTGTGCGTTTCTAATCCTGAAAACCTACACCCCATGCAAATTGCGAAACCGCTTCGAGATCGTAATCTGTACCAGGCCCTAGGAAAGAGGGTGGCTCCATCTCGCTGTGAAGTAAAGCCGGGCTCGTGACTCGACTCACTTTCTGTACTTTCGTTTAATTTTTGATTGAACATCTCGGTGATACTTTACACGGAGAATATTTATAGTTATTTGTATTTACAGAGGGGACAGATTTGGAACAGATGGAATTTAATTTAAGGTTAACTTAAGGTTTTCTTTCGGATTTTGTAGCGAAAGTTCAGTAAAGTGAAATCTGGTGACTGTGAAATGAATATTTCATATTCTTTATATTTCAAGTCAAAATTTATGAGTCCTTGAAATTTTCCGAATAACGGAATCTTCGAGAAATTTTTTTCCTACTGAGTTCGCGAAAGTTCAAGAAATTAAAAATTCAGGTTCCAAAGAGCCTTCGACAAATTTCGAATCTTTCATTTCGGACGTTGGCAAAGGTATCGAAGAAAATTTCACATTGAAAATATTTTTAAATTACATTTCCGCATTCCAAGTGCCAGAACCAACCCTCCAATTGCAACTTTTATCAAAATATCACCCAAACACTTCACCAAACTCAAAGAAACAACGATCCATCTAAAGAGTAACAGAACAGCACGAAAGCCAAATTATATATACAAGACTTTGAGGGAAGCTGAAAGAAAAGACAAAGTCGGAGGCGAGGTGGTGTCCTCAGATTCGCCAGGAAATCACCCTCTCGCAATTCCTCTCCCCTCGAAGACGGCAAGAAAGCAAGGTTGTTGACGTGAACGAAATACCAGCGACCGTTTATTATTGTTTCGTTCAAATGTTTTACGGCGGTCCGGCTGTCAGGAGGAAACTTACGGCGTACGAGATACACGCAGCCATCGGCCCTTTAAAATGTTGCAAAGTGTTCGATATATTCGGCAGCGTTCGTGTTCCGAGCCGGTTGAAATCGTCTTCATCCCATCCACTGGCCCAGCTCAGCCCCCGGCGATGAATTCGTAATTGAGGCGTTAAATTTCGAACGAGCTGTTTTGGCTCCTTCGTGAGGATCTATCCGTACGCGGCGAGAAACACACGGGGTTCGCATCTTCGATCGACTCTTCGATATTGCTTTCCACCCGTTTTTTTTTTTTTTTTTTCTTCTTCATTGATACTCGCGGGAGTACTTTTTATTTTATCTGACTTTATAGATGGATTTTTCTTCTCGAGTTAGAAAATTAGATTTTCTTCAAAATCAGATAATTTCTCTTTTTTCACAAATTAAATAAGTGCTTTGTCGTGAAAATTTTTTCATTTCATGTGACTCAGATTGCTACCACACTTTTATCGCCATTTTGAACTTAGGTTAAAGAAGAATTTATTTCAATCTTCGTATATTTTCCTGTACATCTTGATATATCGCGAGGCATATCGTAAAAGCACAAAAATCGGCAACTTAATTACAATACACGCGAGACAGAAGTTAACAATCGCTCAGTTGCTCAATTCAAGATTAGCTTACCAAAGTTGAGTGACAGTGAAATCGAAGAATTAAACGAAGCGCTTGCCAATTCTAATTGATTCTGGAGCCGAAGCCTTCGTAGAAACAAGCTTCGAGCAGGCCAACTTCTTCGAGCAAGACGCGAAGTGAACCCGATCGATCGAGAATCGAACGTTGACTCGATTCTCTCATCGACGTAAGAAAGCGAGGCGAACCGTGGAGAACGAACGTTCGAACCGCGGCCTAAGCGGCAAGAGCGGGCTAAAGACTTGTCCATTGTCTTTATTTTGTGTTCGTGGAACCGGCCGGCATGCGGCAGCATATTTCGAAGCTTCTTATACGTTTCACGATCGGTGACCGGCCTCCTCTCGCTTCTCTGCGTTTCCACGTCACGTACACACCTACAACGTTTTTACGCACAGCGCGGACATATTTTATTGAAAAGTTTATCATGAAATCACCGAGTGTTCCACGGAATTGTTCCAAGGGACAATTAATTTAGAACTGCGATTCAATAAACCGTGCAGCTTAGGATTCTGCTGCTTTGAAAGAAAAACCCTCTGGACGAAGAACTGTCGAAGAGCAGAGGTAATTGATCGGAATATTTAGAATTACCACCAGCATAAAGAACTAGCTTCCGTCAGACTTTGCGGTTGTTACGGCCTGAGAAAGTGCCAGAGAAAATTCCAAGTGAAACGTGAATCTCCAAAACATCGGGAAGAATAAACAAAGGTTGGCAACACACTAACTAAATGATAACTAATCGCTAGCTAAATGACCACGAAACTCTCTGCTTATTTCACGAACATATAGGATAATAATAACAACAACAATGCCAACAACAAATAGCGCGTGCACTTCTTCTTGCTCACAAAGAACATAATAGTCTGGAGCTTCGTAAGGTAAAACGGGCGAGAAAGAGGGAAGAGAGGAGAAGAGGAGAAGAGAAAGAGAGAGAGAGAGAGAGAGGAGAGAAGGAGAATACAGAGAAGGGCATGTAACCGGGAGGACGCGGGGATATATAAAGGCACGATGTATCGAGGTATACAACGGGCCTAGTAAGTTACACCTTCTGCCCTTATCTGTGAAGATCGGTTCGGGTACTCGGATACCCGGTCGCCTTCTGCCTCCACCTTCTCCACCTTTTTCTTCTCTCTCTCTCTCTCTCTCTCTCTCTCTCTCTCTCTCTCTCTCTCTTTCTCGCGCCGTTTATCTCCTCTGCTGGCTACCCTCTGAATAACTTTACTACCGGTTTCCACCAGTGCTCTGGCTCGCGTCAGCCACTAAACATTCGGGATAACGCCGCACCACCTACGCTCTCTCTTTCGATCCCGGGGATCGATCCCAACGATCGAGCGTGTTGCAAGGGACTGGTACCGTATTAAGTTATTAAGCAAATGGTAACAAAATACTGGATTGTTCGTCAAACACTCGAGTGAAGTTTTACTTTGAAATTATTAGTATCATATAAAATTGTTATAAAATTATTATATAGAATAAATTAGATTATATATAAAATAAAATAAATTATTATAAAATTGTTATAAAATTATTATATAGAATAAATTATATTATATGTAAAATAAAATAAATTATTATAAAATTATTATAAAATTAAAAATGAAATTTTTCGTAGAGTTAGTGGTAACAATGGTAACAAAATATTGGATTGTTCGTCAACTCGAGAGAAGTTTCACTTTGAAATTATTAGTATTGTTATAATTGTAATTGTTATAAAATTATTATATAGAACAAATTATATTATATATAAAATAAAATCAATTATTATAAAATTATTATAAAATTAAAAATGAAATTTTTCGTAGAGTTAGTGGTAACAATGGTAACAAAATAATGGATTGTTCGTCAACTCGAGTGAAGTTTCACTTTAAAATTATTAGTATTGTTATAATTGTAATTGTTATAAAATTATTATATAGAACAAATTATATTATATATAAAATAAAATCAATTATTATAAAATTATTATAAAATTAAAAATGAAATTTTTCGTAGAGTTAGTGGTAACAATGGTAACAAAATANTGGATTGTTCGTCAACTCGAGTGAAGTTTCACTTTAAAATTATTAGTATTGTTATAATTGTAATTGTTATAAAATTATTATATAGAACAAATTATATTATATATAAAATAAAATCAATTATTATAAAATTATTCTAAAATTAAAAATGAAATTTTTCGTGAAGTTACGTGAGTATTTGAATAAAATAATGGAAGATAGACATGACTCCAATTTAGAACACACTTGACAAAAAAAATATACCATGTTCTTTTCACAACGAGAAAATATAATTGGTTAACGCGAATTGTTTGAAAAAAATTGCAAATGGAATATAACGTTGCTTTAGTGTCGATCTTAACTGTACGAATTTTAATGTGAGTATGTGTGGTATGATTTTCAAAAGGTCTATAATTGTATTTCAAGATCTTCATTTTCCTCGAAATCGCCATTTAATCACAATTCTCGCCAATTAAATCTCCAACTTTCAAACCTTCGAAAGAACCGAGACAATTATTTCAGAAAAAAAAAAAAAAAAGAAAAGAAAGAAGAAGTATCAAAAACGAGCGAGGGAGGTATCGGAGAAGTCGTAAGACTTGGCAAGACGAGTAGCATTATGCTTAAACGCGAGATTGCGCCTCATTACCGGCACGCAGCTGCTTGCAGGCTAATAAGCCGTCACAGCTTCTGTGCAAACGTTGCTTTAACTCTGCTCTCGCAGAGAAACGAACAGTGGTCCAGTGGTTCGACGAAAGAATAGAAAAGAATGGGAAAGAGGAGTGAAAGAGCAGAAAGAGAGAGAGAGAGAGAGAGAAAGAGAGAGAGTCAGCAATTTCCCAGCGAGAAGGTTCGAGCAAAGAACGCGACCAAGAAGAGAGGTCTCTCGAGGATCGACGAGATCTTGCTGGTTCGATCGAGCGAGCATATCTTCGATCGATGTCCCCATCGACGCGATACACTCGATCCTTCCCTCGCGGTATTGTTTCGTGAGTCTTGAGGTAAATTGGGATAAACGTCCGGGTGAAAGTATCCGATGATTCGATTCCAGATCCCTGCACGCTGCTTTTACCGCTGGACAAAACTGCCAGCTAGAGTATAGTTTAGCTATTGTTTATTTTTTTTATACGTTTTTCGTTGTGTTGGGAATTTTTTTTTTTTTTTTTTAACCGAGTGAAGGAATATTTGCTTGTCGAGCGAATTCACATCGTTTGGATGAATATTCATTGAATTTCGAATTTTGAATATTGTAGAACGTTTGGAATTGATAGTTGAAAGAGTACGAATATTTCCATAGCTCGTTGTACATATCCAATGTATTAACTAGCGAGAAAAAATTTGAGCGTGAAATACGCACACTCCCGTTCAAACGTCTTAAGTCTATTTTTATTTTAATTTTATAATACAATATATAATAATACGATGAACATATTAATATATTAAGAGTCTAAGCTGTAAAGCACGTTTTATATTTACTGTGCATATTATATTCGTCGTAAATACAGCAATGTATAAATATCTTTTATATCGTGCAATTTACATTGAAAATATCGTATCATTTTATAATTCATACTCATTGTACTATTCTGACTATACAAAATTTACCTATTTGTGTCCTGAGCGAACATTTCTGAGCGGGGGTGTAGATAAAGAAACAAATCGCCCGACAGATAAAGATGCGACGGAAAGAGTGGAGAAATAAGAAGCAGCACCTTCATCTCTAACATTCATACTTGAGGCTACCGTTCAACCTTTAACCTTCCCACTTCGTTCCATGTTCGAACCACGCCATTTTCCTCCCCCGTCCCTTCCCAGCATCCTGAAAGCACGTTTTCACTCGGCAGCAACTGCCCACATCCTCCGGCAGGGCATCCTCCTTCGACAAACGTCTCGAATTCCAAGACGGGAGCGGCGGGTTCGTGCGCAATTTTCGGACCCGCTCCGGCCATCGTGGCACGCAAACGTAACCGCTTCATCCTGTTAACCTCTCCACCGTCGAGAACAAGCCGCGTTTACGCGGGAATTTAATAATTGCCAATGAGTTGCTTGAGAGAGAGACAAACGTCGAAACAAGGGGGAGAACGGGGGACGATTCGTCGACGATCGTTATTAAAAAATATTTATATACGTACGAGTATCGATGGCACGTGATAGTCGCGACGAATGATATAGTATTTCGAAACGAACACGCGTGTTCACACCGACGGGCATCTTTGGTAGAATTTTCTGTCGTAACGATCGAGTGAGTGATTATGGTACCTCGGGAATATTTTATCCTCGATACGTATCTTGCGCGTCTGGCGAGTACAGAGAATCACTATGGTATAAGAAAACAATACAATTGGCCACGAAAGTATCGAAATACGTGTGTTTAATAATATATCGCTGGCTATCGCAAGTTTTTAATAAATCTAGGTCTCTAGAAAAATTACGAGATGTTTAATTATTCTTGCAGAGACGACAAAAGTTTTTTATCATATACATTATAAAATATATATAAAAGTTTATTATTATATATTTAAACAACCACAATCTACCGCATTATATTGTACGCTAATTTCACTTTATTAAGTACTCAATAAATATTTTGTAACTAGTACAGATATTTCGAATTTCATTAATACAATCATATTATAGCAATATTAATGAAATTTCAGAATGTTTCGTACAACTAATTTCTCCATAACTTTCGTTATGAAATATAATCACTGCGTTCATCCCTACTTATCATCATTACTGATTCAATTTAGTGAATTCGACAAGCAAGAGATGCTGATTAAATCATATTACAGCATACTAATTTTAAATTTAATATAATATCATAGTAATAGTGATAATAATATAATAGTAATTTAATATAATCATAATTATAGTAATATCAATGAAATTTCAAAATGTTTCGTACAATTAATTTATCTATATTATTTCGTTACGAAAATATAATCACTGCGTTCACTCCTGCTTATCATCATTAAACACGTTACTGATAATTCTTCAATTAAGCAAGAAACGCTGATTAATATTCAGCCAGTCGAAACGAACGAAGTCCTATCGTACGATAGCTGTTAAACGCAACACACATTAGAAATTCAGAGCTCGACGTAGCAATCGTGCGGAGATCCGACGACAGGTAGATGAAACAGGGGGACGGGGTGGTCGCTCCCGTTCCCTGCAAATTGGTTAAATTGCCACGTTACGTTCCACAAGCCGATTCCCTGTAACCGATCGACTTTTTACCGAAGACGATCCCGGCCCGTCATAAGAAAGACATTGTACGCCTCTTCTTTGTATCCCGTGCCATCTTCGACGAACAAAGCGCACCGCGCCTCCCTCAGTTCATTTCGCGTCTCAACCCACCCCCTCGGTCATTTTTGCATAAATAACGCGACCACGTTTTGTTAAACACCGTTAGACCACTTTTTCGAGATCCTCGTGCAATTTTGTACATTATACTTGGCGGGTGAGAAATGAAAATTTCATAATTTTCTGAACTTTCTTCGTCCTGTCTTGTGCACATTGCATAATGCGTGAATTATTTGTGAATTTAAATTGCATTTGTGTGTTACAATTATGTACATATTAGAAGCAATCCTGACATAGTTGAGGAAACTTAAAGAAGATTCATAAAAAAGAAGAAACAAAGAGCTACTATATTTCAAAAGATAAATAAATAATTTCCTGTGATGTACATATCGTTATTCGTCACTAAAACTAATAATATTCTATTTTAACAGAAACTAATATTATTTGAATTTTCTGTATGCATCAAACACACAATGAACAGATACATTTTGATTGAGAACCTAAAAAGCTCAACAAGTCACCGACTCTAATCACCAACAGGTTTAAAGTTTCTTTTTCCCCAACATCATAAATACCAAATCAACCGGACAATTTAGAAACACGCCAACAACCCTTTGCGCAAAATACAACGCCTTGTTAAAGCGATTCTGTCGAACATCAGCTTACACAACGCAGCTTGAAAGAAAGAAAGAAAAAAAAAAACAGCCACTACACCAGAGTAAAACGTGTAACAATGATTTCGTTGCACAACAGCGCCGCATTATCTCGAATCTTTTCTCCTCGCGAGTATCGGGGAAGAACCGTGGAACGTCGTGCGATGTTGTAACCACGCCGAAAATAATAAAGTTGTTGGATCCCGGCGTCGATCCCCCGTTCGTTTTCACGTTTGTGCCTGATTCTCTCATCGGCGGTCCATTGTAAGTGTTACGCGCCTGAATACGTTGAGCGGCTGAACGTCGAAACGTGTCCGAGTTTTATGGTGGAACCGTCGTAAAGTCGTAGCACGGAACATCACCGTATTCGGCACTCAACGTATGCGTGAATATCGCTTTTTACCAGCTATTTACGACTTCCTGACGTCCCTGTTTTCCTACCGCTACGGCCGTAACCGTGAAATTGCTTGACGAATTATTACGGCCTGCACCTATCGACGCCAATATTGCTCGTAATTTCTCTTCTGATACTCAATGATCGTTGGTTCGTGGACAAGATTTTTGTAATTTTCATCGTATGTTTTAATTGGAACGTTCTCTTAACCCTCTACAATATCGTGCAAATTTAGGAAATTGCGACTGTTTGCTGCAATTTGGGATACAATAGCGAAAGAACAAGCGTGTAAAATAAAATTTTCAAAATGAAAAGTACCGGAGCGTGGAATATTTGTTGATTCGAATTATATATTTCGACACTCCGTTGTGACGAAGAAACGCGAGACGAAGTGAGAGCAGTTGGATATTTTCAGGCAATTTGAAAATATTAAACTTCAAAACTACTAAAAACCAATCGGAATAGCAATAGGAACCGGTTTACAGTCACCAAAGACCACGTAGCAATTTTTCTTCTTTCTCTTTTTGGAAAAATAGAAACGCAGAACCTTCCATGAAGGAGAAAGCTGAATCTCCGAGTTTCTCTGTCAAAAACCAGAGCCCTCTGTCGAAACCCACCCAATCTACCTTCCGAAGAACAATCATCACCACGAACGAACCCCTCCGTGCAGGTCATCACCCTCGGTGCTCCCCTTAAAACCACTGGAAAAAAAGAAAACTAAGAAAGGAACGAAAAAGACAAAAAAAAAAAAGAAAAAAAAGAAAAAAGAAAAGAAAACAGAAAGAAAAGAAGAAGAAGAAGAAGAAGAAGAAGAAGAATCAAGTGAAGCATCGTGGCAACATCCTACATCCTGGCAACAGTTCGTTCCCTCGGCGAGCTCATCCTTGTCGGAGCGCTGCTTCCGAGAACAATGATCGAGCGAAGGCGGGGTGGTAGCCAGAGCGAAATGACAAAACGAAGAGCGGATTCTCGGGCGAAAAAACTCGTCCCGGTCCCCTCACGACATCGTGGGGGCACTCGTCTGCCGGGGGCCCGCAACGGCGCGGACGCACGCGCTGACGCGACAACCTCATTTGTGCGCGACGGCTTCCACCACCACTGAAACCAGCGAGGGAACGCAACGAGGATGACGAAAACGAGAATCGCCGGACGACTGGAGAGAAAAGCGGGAAGAAAAGGGCAGTCGGAGAAAGGGCCGTGACGAGACGAAGATTTCCTACGAGCGTCAGAGTCATTTTTCAGAGATTACGTCGACTGGACGAAACATGCTCGCGATTCTCAATTGTCATCCTATTCAAATAATGCATGGTAATTGGTTAATTAGTCAATGAAGATGATCTATAATAAATAGTTGTCTATTTATAATAAATATCTATAATAAAAACGACAAATATCTACAGAAATATCTTGTAAGGATGAACTTATAATTTTTCATGTTCGTCAAAGAATTTTTTATCTCGCGAGATAAGAACGTTACATCAGTACAATTGTTCAAACGTTGCCTCTAGTGGCGGAGAAATGGAGTCGAGTGTGGTTCTAGAGACTTTGAACTGTGCCTTTGAACGGCGAGATGCTAGGGGTACGAGATAGTTGCAGGACAGAGGAAGAAATACGGTGGACCGATGGACGGTCCAATCAAGAGAGTCTGGGCACCGTGCTGACGTGATTACAGCTGCCGCGCGTGACCGCAGTTGGCTCGCTGACTTGTTCCTTCCTCTCTTCTACGGTGCACACTGAGAGCTACCGTCCGCTTTCGATTCGTTCGATCGCGAACGTTTTTTTCGAAATCTTCTTCATTTCGACGTTGAAAGCCTCTGTTGAAACCTTTCGAGACTTGCAAGACTGAGAGAGCTCTGTTTTCCCGCGAGTAAAAGTTTTTTTTTTTTCCAAGATATACAAATCAGTCCGAATAAACCTAAGTCTGAAACGGAGCAATATTTTGCAACATTTAAAACCGCAGAGACTGTCATTTGTCTCAACCCTCTATGGACCGAATTTTTTTCTTAAATATAAAAAAATTTACCAGTTTAAACAATATTGTTATAATTAATTCACTTTGTAACTTTGAAGTAACAACGGTTTACAATATTTGCACTTTTGTGGATAAAAGCTTGAAGCGTGAAATTCCATAAAACAGTTTGCACTTGGCGTTAAACATAGATGCACGTTGCATTTGGAACATTTTATTTTTGGAACTCCTTTACACCTCGGCTTTTTGCAACATCCTCTGTTGTCCGTCATCGATATTGTTATTGGTTATCTCAGAGATATTACGTAATTAAGACGTATACGTGAAATTAAAATTATTCGATAAAATGTCGATATATTAGCATGTGACCTGAAAGTTACACGGGCCCATAGAGGGGTAACTAAAAAAATCTCCTACGTTCTTCCCAAAATTAACATTAACATATTTGTCCATTTCCTCGTCTCAAAAATTGTCTAAAAACTACATCGATCCAAGATTCGCGATCGATTCCTACAAATGGATTCGATTGACTCAACTAACTTGGGTCGATTCGTCGTGATCGCTTTCGTAGGAGAGGGAGAGAGAAAGAGCAAAGAGGATAATTGAGAAGTAGCGCCAGTTCGCTGTCTCTAACGGCGATCCGGACGGTCTAAGCTGGAAGGGAACGGGTCGAGTGAGATCGGTAGATGCATCCCTGGATCCGAGACGACTTTACAGCGGTTCGCCGGGCCTGTTTTTGCGCCAGGCCAAAGTCTTCGGGGCCTGGTGCTCCCCCGTGCTCCTTTACGAGGATTGTACGCCGTTGTAGCCGATGTAAGCCGACGGTTTCTTAATCACGAGGAGAGAATCATAGCTGTTTCGCAGTAGATTCCACGTAGATTCGAGCGACTCGACACCGGGGAAAAATCAATCAGGCACAGATCCAACAAGGATTGCTCGATTCTTAACTCTCATTTCGTTCTGCGTGCTACAAACCTATACACGTGTATTACTATACACGAATATAGTTGTACGATTCCAACGAAAGTTCAGTCACAATTTAAATTACATTTGAATATTTGATTTAACAAATTGATTTTATTAAAGGTGTTGTCCGATTCTATTCTAACGAAAAATCAAGATTTTCTCGTTGACATAGTTGAATTGTTGGAAATAATTAGAGTTTTAATAAGCAGACTGATTATATGGAACAATCTTCAATTGTTAGGTAGTAATTTGTGCTTAATTATCAACTATTTAGGATAATCTTATCTTATTTCGATTTCAGAAATTACCGATAAAATTCCATCAGATTAAAACCGTTAAAAGCTCGAATTGTTCTCGTTTCCACAATAAAATTCACACATCATCGCAGTCTTCGACTGCACTTTCACGAAAGTATAAATAATTGAAAAGTTTCAATCGTCTAACGAAAGCCCGAAGGAGTGAACGATCAGAGATTAATAATAGGCGTGTTAGGCTCGCCGGTGTCTAGAAGCGTTAATTGAGACAGCTCATCAAAAGATGGCCACTTAGATCGACGAAAGCGGGAGAAGGAGGGTGGGGGGGGGAGGGGGATGGAAGAAGAGAGAAAAAGGGCGAAAAATATGTCCGTATTAGAAGGTCGAGAGAAACCGCTCTATTTGGGGGACCGTTGCGCTCCATGTACGGTGTGTGGGTCCTCCGTTCACCCCGCTCTCGCTGGTCGTGCCACCCCCTCGCCCCCCTCCCGAGGACCTTGTATGCGCGCCCTTTTACGTCCTACGACTCGTCCAGGGGAACGGAACCGCGCCAAGGAGAGACAGTCCCGGTGGACATGTTTATTATTTCAACGTCGAAGCCTCTCCAGAGATTTAGTGGCCTGGACGTGGGGCCCCCTCCACCTCCCCCCGTGCCCCACCCGTCGGTCCGCGCGCCGCTACAAGCCAATAAGATCAGAGGGACGAAAGGGCCCGACGAACAAGTTGCGTGGAACACGTCCAACGGCCCGAACCTTTTCACTTTCTCCAGGGACAAAGGCCGTCTTCTCGTCGCGCGATAACTGTGTTACTCTATGACAGGGAATTGCTCGAGAATTTGTGCAATCGAGTTGGCGACGTTGGTCTGAGGAAACTGACGAAGGGCAAACACGGCACGAATTTGCCCATTTTTACTCTCTCGAGGATCGACAGAGATCGTACCTCGTCGCACGTTTGATGATTGTTTCGATCGATGCATTTTTCTTTAATCACAGAGAATTCTTTGGAAATCTTGTGAAACGAGTTGGTCATCGTTTGAGAAAGTTGGAAGGGTAAGTGGATGTGAAACGGGGACGTTGAAGTTTACGGCTGATTTACAGCCGTCTGATTGATTAGGATTATGTAAAAATTTCTAGATGGAAAGTAGTTTGAGTAGATCGGCAGGAAGGTGTCCAAAATTTGAGCTCGATAAGGTCGTAAGTTCGATAAAACTGAGTGAAAATTTCTTCAGTTCGATAATAATGCACGAAGTACAGCGATTGAAGCAATATATGATTCCAAGTGAGATGGAGACAAAATTTAGAGTTAGATATAAAATTTTGTAATCCCCGGAAGGATTGAGTGAAAATTTAATTTGATGTTTAAAGCGTTCCGTTTCAGACGCGAAAATCTCCGAATCGGGTGCATTCAACAGG
The DNA here is from genome assembly GCF_011392965.1 of Frieseomelitta varia. Taxonomy (NCBI): domain Eukaryota; kingdom Metazoa; phylum Arthropoda; class Insecta; order Hymenoptera; family Apidae; genus Frieseomelitta; species Frieseomelitta varia. Next base: position 488,615 of record NW_025110326.1, on the reverse strand, counting down.
AATCGTTGCGTCGTGTCTGTATAATTCATACGCGTTCAGAGGCGTATCTTCGAGACGAATTTAAATTTAAACATACACGGCGACTGTTTTCAACAGCGGATAGCCGCTGGAATTTCGGTGAGGCGTCGGGCGCGAGAGAAACGTGGAATACCACGTGACGATCGTAAATTTCCCGCGATGGCGCGCACACAGCACGATGCAGGTCGATAAATCCGCGAGGCGAAGCGACTAGAAAGCTTTAACAACCGGACAATTTAATTTATGAAAGGCGAACAGGAATAAAATGTACGCGTTGGTTTTTTTTCCAGCCGGTGGCGAGGCCCAGGCTCGTACTTCATCCGGTAGTCGTTACATCGTATATAATGAGGCAATTAAGTAACACGAAAGGCAACGGTACTTAAGTTCGAATTAATTTTTTCTTATCAATCGATCGCGACGCCGCTTTTTGCTCGTAAAACAGCTCGGCCGACTCCTGTTCTACGATTTATTTATTTGGAAAAAAAAAAAAAGAAACGCGTACGCGTCAACAATTACGAAACGCGATCGCGACACAACGTGAAATCGTTCGTTGAATTTTGATTAAAATTATCGAAGTAATTATTCTAATTTGACGAAGAACATACAGTAGACTGGGAGGAAAATTGCTCGCGCGATCGATTGCCGGAGCTGATAACGATGCGATTATCTACAAGAGGGAAACAAGGCGAGGTTGATACCAGCATCATGTACTGATAGAGAACCGATTATTTTGATTATCTTGTCGATAAGCTTCCGGAATGTTGGTTCATGTACCAACATTCGCGCAAATGAATCTTTTTGAGATGGTGCTTGAAATAGAATTATCGCAACGATTGGTAAATACTTTTAATGGCTGATAATTGCTGAATTGCAACGCGATTAAGTCTTCAAATCTCGTATGAACGTTGGTATTTCTTATCAGCGAACACGTTGCGTCAGACAACGTGTGTGTTTTACCTTAAACGATAACTCATGTTACTCTAATTATCTTAAACGATCACAATCTTCTTATAATTTAACCAAAAAAAGAAAGCAAAGGAAAATAACATTTTCTCTTCGCGAACAAGAAAAAATTCAACTTGTGCATTTACAAGAAAGATATATAAGAATGCCGAAACTAATAGAATGGAAATCAACGAAACGAAATATCCTAAATGAAACAAATTTCAAATTTTCGTGTTCCCGAATATCCATAAGTGACTGTTGGACGAGTGCTTTCAGTTTGCCAAGTGAACGTTCGATCGATCGATCGAGACGATTTTCGCGCGCGATTATTTGCGGTTTACATGCGCGGCTTCCGGTAGGGATCGTCGTCGATCGGCGAAACGGCGACCAATCAGGCGCCAATCGTCTCGGATGCTACCGAGTTAACGGCTCTTACCTCCGATCCGCTTCCTTCGACCTTCTCTCCCTCACTGCCCTTCCATCGAGGCTCGCGCGGCCCCGCGGGAGACTTGGCAACGTCGCGTGGGCCCGAACCAGAGCGAGAGGAACGGGGACCCAGGTCGAGGCGGGAGGCAATCGTACGAACCTTGGCAAGAAGATCGGCCACCTCTGTCTGTGAGTTTAGATAGTAGAAAACACTTCCGTGTTTTTTTTCTTTTTCAATTAAAGTTCTCTGTCTCTTGCAATAGCCGAACGATTAAAGCGTAAAATTTCCATCAGAGATGATAAAGTCAAAAGAAAGAAAAAAAAAAAAAATGGAGAAACTTTATAATACAACGTTATATACTTTACGATAAATTATTTAAATCTTTGAAAATACGCTGAATTTCGCGTCTATAAAATATCTAACAAAATAATTACACTTGGACCACTTTGATAGTTCTAGTATTGTAGTATCGGTTATTATAATTAATCTGTAGTTGTAATTTTAGTTTAGTTATGTTTAAATATAACAGGTGGCCTGTTGATCATAGAAATATGATAATATATGAATGTCATGCGAGAAGTCCAACGTATGGAGCGCTTTTCTGTTTTAAAAGACCGAGTCGCGAGTTGTGTTGTTAAAAGACTTTATTCGATTTGTTAATTCGTGTTGACTGAATGCCATTTGTCTCCTTTAATTATTTGTTATTCCATTATTATTACTCCTATTAAATAAATATTATTTATATTATATCTCTACAGTATTAAAATCGAAATGGCTCTGTTTCCCGTAAAGATGCGTTCACAACAATCGACGTCCATTAAATTTTACTTTCTAGTACGAAAGGAATGATTGGAAAAAGCATCTTCTCCTCGTCTTGATCTAAATTTTACGAAATTCAAAGAGATCGAAGTGTTTACAATGTGACATTATCGTTTGCATCTACCGGTTCGAGTAAGAAGAAAGTTGAACAATCGGAACATCTCTCCGAGAAACCTTGCTGTATCCCAAAGGCCCTCTCCAGACCCTGACGACGCAACACTGCATATATGTACCCAGCGTTTAAAGAAAAAAGGAGCACGCAATGTCCAAGAGAGGAGAGGATTCTCTCCACAGGCGGATAGGAGTCATCAGCAACGATTAAAATCCGATTTTCCACGAGGCATCACCGCGGCGCGGCGTCATGTCAGCCAGTTATCCCCATCGCTCTTCTCGTACCGCTGACTGCTCAATAGGCTCGGTGTGCGAGCGGCGGAGCAAAGGCAAACGAGGAACGCGAAAGTAAAACGAGAGGAAACTGGAGCACGTGCTTCGTACATGAAAACGGGCTGAATTATCAGCTTGGCGAGACACGGGCGTCGCGATCGCTAATGCAAGACCCCCGTGTGCGTTTTGTTCTCTCTTTTCTCTCTCTCTCTTTTTTTCTTTTCTTCTTTCTCCTGCCCCCTCTCTTTTTTTTTATTCAGCCGGTTCGGTGCGTTATTCCCCTCGGAGGGATTCCGCCGGCCGGGAGATTACCAATTAAAGGAGCTGCCACGGAGAAGAGAAGTTATGCACGGTTAGATGCGGCCCTGCGCGTGCATCGTGATGCATCCTCGAACGAGAAAAGGCCCCGAGGGGGGAGGAGGGGAGGGTCGACGGGTGAAGTGGATGGAGCAAAAGCCGGGGCCCGCCTCAGTCCCGCGATGATCTATGGCTCTATCGCGTTCGGACTCTCAAGATCACAATCATCCCCCTTTATCGTATTCCCCTGCGCGAGTTTTCTTCTTTCTTAGCAGGTGCCCACAGCGCGCCGATATATTACGTACCGGGTGTCCGACTTTTCGCGTACAAGCTTCGAAAGCCGATCGAGATTTAAAGATCGTTTAATTCTACACACGGCGCGCGGCATAACCGTCTTCCTATCATCTTTGCAAAGGTGACATTTGTCATTACGTTTGTGAAGAAACGGGGAATTTTGTCTTTCGTTATCACGTTCGTTTCATCGCAGACGAATTTTGGAAATTCAAACGATCGAGTTCCTCGGGATTTTGTATCACTGGCATTTGAAAATTTGTATTTATATTTTTGTTCAATTTTTGAAGTCTTTAGCGAAATATTCAGATCAGTTTTTATAAATTTTTTTGAAAACATATCCGTTCTTTTCTCACAATGTTTCTTGCGTGCCAACGTCATAAATCGCTCCTACCGGTAAAGGAACTTTCTTCACGATTATTTTGCTAATCATTCCTAGAAATTATACCAATCAGCAAGAAATTCTCTACTTTGAATAAAAAGAGATAATAGGAAAATAGAATCTAAAATGAAGTCTTCTGCGAAGCAGGGATTATCAGAAATTTATTAAAGAATGTTTTAATAAAAGAACGAAGAAGCAACTAGTCATTTGATGTGCTTATTGAGCGAATCTTTCGTCCGGAACAACGGAAAAAGTCGACAATTCATACAAGAGAAATAAGATTCAAAGATTTTCGCTCAGGAGAGTCCATATTTTTTCTTTTTGGCAAAGAAATGGTCAACATAGAAATATAGAAAAAAAAGTCATTTGACGAGATTTCAGAGCCGCGTCGTCTTTCAGTGTCATTGCAGAAGTATTTAGATTCAAAATATACAACGATTGCTCTTGAAATTGTGTGAAATTATTTGGAAATTTTCGCAAATTTTGTCGAGTGAGATGAAACAAATACCGAGTGAAATAACGAACGAATAATAATAACAGCAATAAATAACCAGCGAATAAAATTGATAATCTAGAAGAATGCAAGTTACATTGGGTTATTTTAAATGTAACGAAACGTGGATACATTTGAATGCTAGATCTCCGCTTCGAATTAGTGCAATTGTTCGACATGAATCGGTGGGGAGGGGAAAAGTCGCGGTAGAGTTATGACCATTCGATGGACCGACATTTTCCCCACGTGTTATTTTCACCGTGATACGTCAAGAGATCGAGATCGAGGACTGATAGATACGAGTAACTCGCTCGCGCGCGTATTTGCACACAACTGATAACCAAAGGCAAAAACCGCGCGCTTTTACCGACGCCGCCGAGTCCGGCATTTAGCGGCTACTAACAAGATTACCGGTGCGCCGCGGAGCAATTGATCTCACTTAATTACAAGCCATGCAGTCGCGACAAACGCTCGCGATTGCGCCGCGAGTCCCGAGAGGTACGTTACGTATCTCCCTCTCGGCCGCGGTGCTCTTTATTCTCTCCTTTTTCCCCCCTTTTTCACATTTATACGCCGTTGAATCAATTTGTACAATGTACAAACGTCCGACTGTTTCGAAAGGGGACATTTACTTGGTTCTTGATCCTCGAACATCTGAAATGTCCAATGATCGCTACAGGTGTCTCGAGTTTCCGTGGAATTGTGCACGGAAGTCAGAAGGGACGCTGAAGGAGACGTGTCGTTGCTTTGTACATAAGAGCGAACGCGAACGCAGCTAGAGGCATCGTGAAACATCGAGCGGAACACGATAGGTAGGAGGACGATAGATAGATACTAGATAGATAGGTAGGTAGCCGCGGCGAAGAGTTACCAACGTAACAGAATGAACGAGCAAACGAAAAGAGGAAAGAAGCGAGAAAGCGACTAGAGGAAGAATAACAAGCAGGGGGAGGGACGAGAGGTGAGGGGGAGGGGGAGAGGAAGGAGCAAACAGGCCCCTTCCCGTATTGAGAGCGAACTCGATCTTCGACTGGCCGGCATCAAGACATTCGAGACTTCGACAGGGCAGCAAGATCGACTACAGCTCAATCACTCTTCGTCTCGTATCCTCTTCCATTCCATCTCCCTTGTTCTTCTTCTTCTTCTTCTTCTTCTTCGCTACTCTCTTTCTTTCTCTTTGTTTCCTCCTTTCTTCCCCCACTGTTCACCTGGCCCGTCCAACTAGGCCCACAGCCTCTCTTTCTTTCTCTCTCTTTCTCTTTTTCTTCGCAACCCCTTCTCTCGGATCCGCGTTGCTCCACTCGAGGCTTATCGCGGCCCGATCTCTCCGGGCCTCTCGGCTTCACGTGGCGTGCCCTAATGACGTCTCGGAACGAACGGGTACCACCGCCATCTAACAAGAGACTTTTTCACGTTCCAATGCTAATCCCCCGGGAGTCGTTCCGTTCTGCTCCTTTCCTTCCTTCCTTCCTTCCTTCCTTCCTTCCTTCTTTCTTTCTGTCGTTCGACTTCGTTCAGTGGACGACGAACGCAACCAACACGAAACGGATTTCGTTCCGTTCTAACATAACGCCATTGTACCTTCGGGTACGAGGTCTTCGAGCCAGAGATTATTGAAGCTCGATCACGATCGTTATCGATCGTGTTCGTGATTTGTTGTCGCCGAGATGCGTCCGACTGTTGCCGGATTTGGCTGGCTGGTTTGACAGTTTTGTCTTCGTTTCTTGGGGTTTCTTCTTTGGTGAAATAGACGTCGAACGCAGATGACTCGAAACGAAGTTCTTCGAAGGAACTCGAAGTCAGACCCAAGCTATCTAACGATATCGAGCTACACTCGTGTTACAAGTTATAGTTTCGATGGTTCTCGAAGAAGCAATTTGCAATTACAATCGGACGTTTCGATTTAACCACTTGCGCTGGCAACTGATTGCGGACCATAACGAGTGACCGAACCGTATACAACAAATTCGTCGCTTTCGTTTCCTTTTGAACTCATGTCGGTATGACATCACTGGATAGAAATTATTAAGAAGTAATAAATTTGTTATTTGTTTTGCCTGGGTTATACTTAAAACTGAGGAAATATATTGCAAATATTGCAATTTTGGTCAATCCAACGCAAGAGGTTAATTAATAATCTGCATCTGAAATATTGTTTCAATTACAACAAGTAATACCTAAGAAAATTGTAAAACGACTGATGAATAACCAGATGAAGTGAGGTTCGATTTTCAGACAGCTATCCTCAAGCTCACTTGCACGTACGTATGTAATTATCTATCGCACTGACAATGAGACGACAGACAGGTTTCAACGAAAGATGATGAAAACTTCACGAACGTAGCAGCCATGTCCCTTCGTCGACACAATTGCCCATTCCCCCATCGCAAAAAAATGAAAACGTCTGAAATATCAAAGTTCCAGCGCACGATCGGGAGCGGTCGGAGAAAACCACTCTTGAGACACTCATCGCGAGTACCAAGTGGAAGCATTCTGCAGATCGATTCGTCTTAATTGCTTCTTGCCTGGCTCGTTCGCTCCTAATTATTCCCAGGCTCTTCATTTGTGCCGAGATTGCACACGTTCCCGGGGCAGTAACGTGTAGCAACGTGTCTTCTCTCTTTCTCCCTCTTCTCTCTGTCGGGGTCAAAGCTGGTCTCCAAGGTCGACTTCTCGCGGGGACCACTCTTCTTCGCTCCACCAGCAAAGAGAGAGAGAGAGAGAGAGAGAGAGAGAGAGAGAGACGCGAGCAACCGCGAGACATTCGACTGTATACGGGAGTCGATTGAATCGGTCGCAGCGCAAAAAGGGCGACCGGGGACAAAACAAAGGGACTCGCCTGGAATCTCTATCGGGCGAGATGGTCCGAGGCAAGCGGACCAACGAGGGGAACCACACGGACACGGCGACGAAGAGAAAGGGAGAGCGGAGAACCAGGGGAGGCCGCGTGGAAAAAAGACCTTGACTGCGCGGCTGTTCGAGAACGTGGATGGCTGCTGCGGGCCGAACCAACCGCCAACCGCTAAAAACCTAATTAGATGTCATAATTATACCCAGTGGCGCTCAACCAGTGGCTCGAGGGACGGTGGTACGATCGATCGCCGGAGGAGGGCCCCCGGGTTCCGCGGACAGCGAAAGTGGTTCTTGTTGATGGGATTTATGTTAACGAATGCTGATTGGCCAGGTGAAGAAGATCCGACCTGCCGGTTTTTGAGCCTCGACGCGAGATTCTTTCGGGACGATGCGACGTGTTCCGTCTCGGTTTTGTCAGACGATCGAGGGGAAAGACCAGATCCGAGCATCCGAACGTTCCGTGGAATTCGGGACACATGTCGCCGCCTAATACGGATCTAAGTTGCTCGTTTCGGGAAATTTCGCTGGGTTCTCTGGCGATCGTTTTGTCGGTAGATGTCGCGGCACGGCACGATTTGGCGAGAAATGACAATTGGTGGTAAATTGAATTGGTAGGGAAGGATTGTGTGAATGTCAGTCATCGAATGTCACTCCAGTTTTTGTCAGTAAGGTACAATTATGGAACGGACGTATAAGGAGATATATATATATTCTCTCTTAGGCTTCTGTAATTGATATTTACGTTTCATATTCGACTTCCATTAATTGGAATCGGTTCTAGTTTTTATTGGTGGTGTAATTGTGAAGTATAATCGTAAAGCCGTGTGGACGTATAACGAGAATTCGTTTTTGGGTTTTACAGAAGATCCTTCATAGTCCGATTGCTTCTGCAATGCCGAATTCAACTCTAAAATTTTTACATTTAATGTCTCGTGACACAATATTTTATTAAGAACAATTTCTTTGAAACTTAAAAATATAAATTTCAGTCAGTAAGGTATAATTATGGAACGGATGTATGATATATATATATTTTCTCTTAGGCTTCTGTAATTGATATTTACGTTTCATATTCGACTTCCGTTAATTGGAATCGGTTCCAGTTTCTATTGGTGGTGTAATTGTGAAGTATAATCGTAAAATCGTGTAGACGTATGACGAGAATTCGCTTGGATTTTACAGAAGACTCTTCATAGTCCGATTGCTTCTGCAATGCCAAATTCAACTCTAAAATTTTTATATCTAATGTCTCGTGATATAGTATTTTATTAAGAACAATTTCTTTGAAACTTAAAAATATAAACAATTTGCTATTGTCGTACAATTTTAATTCATGTTCCACGAAATACCCATTTCTCACCAATCAATCTCTTTCCAACAAAACAAATTCCAAGAATCTTTAGAATCTTCACGCGTTCCCAATAAACCAATCAAAATCGTCAGTCTGTCACCCTTCTGCCTCTCAAATACTTATCAAATATCACTTATCATTGCACATTTGCAATGTTTCACGTTGCAAATCGGTAATCCTACAAGTTAGAAAAATAACTGCACGTTCAAAACGTTAAGAAGATGTTAGAAACTCAGCTTCTTCGTCTTAATTTGCCCGAATTCGATTCAATAGCCGCTCGAGCAAATAATTACGGGGCGAAATACTTGCGGGGAACGGATATACGCCTCCGATTGATGGCCAGGCGTTGATCGGCGTAGTGTCCGGTTCCCGATAAGTTTCGCGCTGCCGCGAATCGATTATCCACTTGCCTCCCCCTTGCCTCCGTATCCTCCGTCATTGGTTGACCTCCGGTTGGCCGGCATCGTGTATCGTGGCTGATCGATTCGATCGCGATAACCCCGTCACGCCTCGCGATATGAAATCGCACGGTCGCGCGAGCGGATGCGCTCGAAGCTTAACAGGTGGTATCATCGGGCAGACCTAACCGAGCCGCACAGAGTATCCTGTTTCAAATTGCGCGCTGTTGCCCGACCGGTAGAGGTTAATTGCACCAGAGGCGGGCAGAAATTCCATTAACTCCGCGAACAAGTTCATTACTCTGTTCGATAGATGTATTTGTATTGTTAAACGAGACCCGGTGCGAAATGCCTCTTTTTTTATTGTTTCATTTCTTTTCTCAGTTCTCAATCACCGTTGCGGAATATTATCCACTTAATTCCCTGTATCTCGAGTTTTGCTTCGATACGAGCTCAATCGTATTGAGCTCAAAGTTATTTTCATCTATTACAATTATTAAGCAAGAGTTTGATTCAATTGTTATAAATTGTGAAGAATATTTGATTGTTTGTCCAGTGAAATTGCATTAAATATTTTCTTTTAAATGGGGGTTTAGCGTCGCATCGACTACGAGGTCTTTAGCGACGAGTATTAAATATTAAATGCTATAATATTTAATTGTATTAAATATCATATTATTTAATAAAATTACAATAATATTTAATATATAATACAATTAATATTTAAATACTATAATACAATCAAAATATTATAATGTAAATATTTAAATATTTAAATATTATAACATAATTAATATTTAAAATATTTAATAATATTTTTATGAAATTAGAATAACATTTCTGATGATATTAGTAATGTTTTGGTAATATTTATTGAAATGTGTCATCCATTTCCGGCCGCATGCACGGAAAAATAGGAGGAGAACAGCAGACGTAATTGTTGAAATGACAAAGTTTATGACATTTATATTAGGGTTCGGTTTATGAATCCACGGCGTAGGTTATAAATTGCCTTGTTAGAATTAGGGATCGTGAAATCTCTCTCGAGAGAGAGAGAGAGACTCTCGGTGCTAGTTATGCGGGTAACAAATCAAACGAATGGATTTTTTTCGTCTCGAGGGCGTTCGATGCACGTGCACTGAGCAACTTTGTTCAAACGTGAGCAACATGAATAAATAAATTCTAGAGGATTTACGAAACTTTCAACTTTTAGTACTACCACGTCTATAGTATGATCTGTGGTATTGCTACATATTTAGAATTCATTACTATCGCCTCTGTTCAATATTTATTACTATATTTAATACAATATTAATTATCCATATTATATTATCAGTATTTAAAATTTATTGAAATTGAGTTAGAGGATCAACTCAAAGTCAATCTTAACCTCTTGATAGTTGAATAATGAAATTCATATGTTTTACACTATGCAATTACATTGGAGTAAATTAAAATTTTTTAAAACTGAAGAGACGAATAAATTAAAAATAAATTAGAGAACAGAACTATTATAGCGATGTTCAGTGGTTAAGAGGCTAATCAATTTCTAGACAATCCTCGAACGAAACGAAGCATATTACTCCTATTCTGCAAATCCAACACCGCCGAATCGTACCTCTAATCATCGAATCTCCATTATCGAACATCAACACCACCGATCAAACTAAAACGGACACGTTTCGGACCAAGCTGACTCACATAGAAAGAGCGTGATGGCCGTTTTTAATCGAGCATCGTCATCCGACGCACGTTCACCGAAAGAATGGTATTCCGCTACGAAGAGGAGGACCAGAGAGACCAAGTCCACCTCCGGGCTCGTTTCGAAGATTGTCCGCACGAATCCGCACGGGCTGCTGCTTTTTCACGGTCGTATTCCCCGTTTATTGTCCGTGTCAACGACCGTGAGCCAGCGGAATGCCGAGGATATTTTAACAGACTCGCGGCGTTAATTACTATTATACGGCACGCGGTCGCCGAAGCACCGGCTTGAGTAACAGTGTGCGGCTTGAAACGAGATACTCCGCACCTCGGACACGCTGATACCACCTGTTGTGCCTTAACGTCGATGTATTTCAAATCGCGAGCCAACACGATAGGGAGGAACGACGATTCAACTGGCGATGATGACCGGTCAATGGGTGGACGAACGCGAATTTCCCTCGGATTCAAGACACATTCAAGGTCGTTGATACCTGCCTCTCAGAGACAGGAGAAGTGCTAGCTTGTTGCTTTCTGATTTGAATAAGAAAATTTCGAACGATCATTCTAACGATAAGACGACGAAACGACAGAGGAAAGAGACAGTTTAATTATTGTCGAACGCTCGCCAACAAAGGGACTATATCTGACTTTGTTCTTTGTTCTTCATTCTAAATCAGTTCTTCAGTATCAGTTTTTTTCTAAAAACTAACTTTTCTTGTTAAATATTGTGTACAACTGGGTTCGATTAATTTTCATTCGACAGAGGCTGAGATGATGTTTCTCATTTGGAGAGGCTATATGTGGAAAACACGAGTCGAATTGTAGCCGGGAATGCAAGGTTCAGACAGGAAACTACACCTGTTCTGACACGGTTGAGGGTGAAATTGGAAGGAAGCCCTGTTTGGACACGAGGGCTGCTCGGTGAATCCCTCGGGGCAAAATGTACACCAAACCACCTGTTGCTCGTGCAGGATAATCGCTCGCGACTGGTCCCTTCTTCAATCCACCATAACCGTAGGGTGCTTCTCGATATAGGGATCTGGCATACTGTCACGTGTAACAATGTATTTAAGTACTGAGGGAAGTTGTGTATAATTTTCTACCTTTCAATTTGTTACAATCGGATTGCAGATATTTTAGCAAAGTGTCAATTATTAAATTTTATAACGAACACTTATATTTTATATTTTTGTATATTCAGCATATTTTTTGTATATTTCTACGTAAAACGTTGTATTAAATATCTGAAACTTTTTGTACTCGGAATTTAATTAAAAAACATCGTTAGTTAATTGTGACTATTCTCTGTAAAGAATATCTATTGCAACTATATTTCAATTTAAATGAAAGTTTAAAAGAAAGATACATGGATATGTAACTGTCGACTTACACGACGTCTCGAACGTTTCAAAGTTCTAGTTCTAATTCATCTCTACAATCAAAAGAAAGAAAAACCTACAGCAATGAATCTCATTTAGAAAAATCCGCGAATCTCGAGCTCAACCGCCAGAACCAAATGAAACTGTAACTGTAGATTCGCGCATCAACTCCACTCGAGTCCCTGGTTCATTTTGTTTCAGAGCCAGCGATAATTCAAACCGCTGCGAGGGACAATTCAAGGATTCAAGGAACGAATTATTACTCCCCTTCTTAATGCAAGAGCACACGAACACGTGAAAAATAATTTCTCACCGCGTGCCAACTCTGCACGGAGTTGACCAATCTCGCGAACGAGATTACGCAACGCGGTTGCTGGATTTATTACAGAAACTATTGGGCACGCGGATTACCCAAGCGGAAATTGGAGAATTAATGGATCGAACCCGGGGGATTCGTGAGCGACGAGAACATTTGAGAAATTCGCCAAAGAGATGGCGCGATGAAAAGTTAACGAGCTTTCTAAAACGGATCGAATTAATCATCCGTCCGGTGACGAGAGAGAGAGAGAGAGAGAGAGAGAGAGAGAGAGAAAGAGAAGAACTGTCTTGCCTATTGCTCTTTATCCCTCTTTTCCATTTGTTTCTACGATTCGCTCTGGAATTCTAGACGTTGATCGTTGCTTGTTGGTATTTAGGTAACTGAGAAACTAAACTACTTCGCTTTATACGCTTTTCTTTTCTTTTTTTTTTTCAAATTTTTGTTGTTCACTTTCACGAATGAGATCACGTTAGCGGAGAGTGATTAATTTTCCACGTTTTAGTTTTCGATCGAGTTCTGTTCCGTTCCTTGAGCAAGATCGTGCGATCTGCGCATGCAGATCAGTTTACTTGTGTAATTAGCTTTGCGTAATCTATGATAATTTATTTAGAATTTCTCGTTGGTACAGCTAAGTTCGGCCTGTAATTTCGTGCTGCTTAATTACGTTGCTCTTTTTTAATCAGAAGCTTTGAACGTGGTTATTTGCTTCGTGCGACTGTTAACGTGTTTCTGATGCAATACACGAGTACTTTGAAAAACAGTGTACATTGGAAAACCATTGGTTTCTGAATTATAGTAACTTTCTATCAAGATCAGGAATTATTCTCGAGTCAGAAACTTCTCGTCGATTATTCGCAAATTAAAATATTCGGGCAACAATTTAAAAATAGACATAACAATAATTACAATAATTACTTGTAGATCAATCTATCACCGGCCGATAGTGAGTCAGAAACAAATTTCAATTCATCTCGTAAGCTTGACTCTATCGCGTGTCCAACTGAAATGAAAATATCCCAGAAAATAACACCAGGAAAGAAATTCCACAATAATTACGTGTGTACATCCGAAATCTCGTCGGTGATCGATTGAAACAGGGCACGATCCCCAGTTCGATCGCACTCTCGCACGATCGCATTCTTCCCCATTCGTCCCGCAGGAATCTCGAGCGTGCTAGCGCGAATTCCCCCGGACGAATTAATTATCGCCGCGAGAATCGCAAATTACGCGGCCGGTGTTTTTGCTCGGCGCCTTGTTGCGCGGCTGCCGCCGAGCGGACAAATCGAGGCGAGCGTATACACAAGCCGGTATCTCGGTGCCGTGTGTGTGCAAGCGCCTTAAGGCGGTGTGTCGCTCGGTCGGCGGCCGCTTTTGATCAACCACCGCCTTCAATAATTCATCCGCGAGTCGAACGTGCAGAGCTGCAACGATCGCGTCGCTCCAATGACTTCGATCTTCGCGCGATCTTCCCGCCGGTTGCTCCAACGTATCTCGTTTGCTTCCCGTGCTTTCGCTGTTCAGCGCGAGGGACCTTGCGAGACGATCGGCGATCGGTAACACACGGGCAGCGTGTTTTTAAAATTGTTTGAAGTTTGTAAATGTTGATCTTTGAAGCGGAGTCTAATTTCAGATTTTATAAAATGTAGGTAACAAGAGGTTGTAATTCGCTGTGTTAATAGAAGTATAATGGAAGTATAATCGATTATTCGGAATAATTGGGAGACAAATCTGTTTAGGATAAGCGATTCTTCGCTATAGGAATCAAATTTGTGATCGTATTATAAATCAATTGGAAACTGAACGCTGTTCATACATCAGCTGGGAGTTTTCAAACACTGTTGCAGGATGTTTATTACGTGAAACGTGCTTAATAGTCGATGGATTTTGTAAAATTTTCATGACCTTTTCATCCGACGTGCGTAATTCAAGAGCTTTCTCTTGAATTGATGCAAGATCCATTTGTACATACAAAAACTCGATCTAATTACCATCATTTGCAATATTCAAGCTTCTCTATACAGATGAAAATTTCTCTTACCACAGAAGTTATTTTGAAATTTTAACAATATTGATTTTTTAATGTAGCTAATTGCATGTTTTCTAAAATTATATTCTATGGTTAAATTATATATATTTTCGTTTTTTTTTTTTAAACGTTCAACAATATTTAATTTATCTACTAATTTCAACGCTATTCTTTTTCTTTTATAGTATTTTCATGATACAAATGAAGGACAGTTTACTCAGATGAGGCATTTGAGGTAAGTATACGTATTTTAAAATATAAGATTGCTTACCAAACGCTTAATCAACGAATTCCAATTGTATCTAACCAGAATTTTATTTTAACAAATACAGTTTTACCAAAATTTCTGTCTCCGATTCGTAGAAATATAATCGCAGAGAGGCTTAATTCAAAGAAATTTCAATTTTTAACAAATGCAAGATCACTTTTACCCTCGTTATTCGATATCCTTTCAACAAATGAACTTTCGCTGAAAGTTTCTAGTCTCGAGTCATAGAAATAGAATCATAAAAATCTAAGAAATTCCAATTTTCAACAAATGCAATCCGAATTTCTAACAAATATAACACTTTTCGATTCAACAAATGCACTTTCGCCAAAGATTTCTGTCCCCAAGTAGATACAGAATGACAAAGACCTAATCCAAAAATTCCAATTCAACGAGTACGCTTCTGCCCTGTTACCACCCATTGTCATTGCATCTTTCTCACCTGGAAGCCACCCTCAACGTCCGCCCAACGCAGATCCAAAACCTTCCCTCCTCTCCAGAGAGAGAGAGAGAGAGAGAGAGAGAGAGAGAGAGAGAGAGAAAGAGAGAATTTTCGACTCCGGTAGAAAAGTGCGGCCCTGGCGCAGCCTCCCGTCGTGGACCGGTTCAAAAATACCACGGATGCCCGCGCTGCGGGCGACGGGGGAGGGTTGCCTCTCTCCACGAAGCGAACGTTCGGTGGAGAGAGAAAGAGAGAGAAAGAGAGCGTCGCTGCGGCGAGAAACGTGCGACGACGACGGAGGACCAAGAGTGAGACATAGAAAGGGGTCGGGGTGGCACGAGGGGGTTCGGAGCGAGTGGCAGGGGGCCAGGGGGAGGTAGGTAGCCGGCGGAAAAAAGAGCAAACAGAGTTTAGGGATGCGAGGCACGAGGGAGAAGGATGAACACGCGAGGACCGTTCTCCGACGGCGAATCTTCGAAGCGAAATGTACGTGGACGGGCGAGGGGGGGTGGGAGTGGGGGGAGATAAAAGGGGAAATAAAAAGATTCCGATAGAGAAAACGAGAGAGAAAAAGAGAAAGAGAGAGAGAGAGAGAGAGAGAACGTGAGAGCAGCACAGTACGAGATAGAAGGGAAGAGAGACAGAGAGGGAGACGTTGGCGAAGAGGAGGAGAGAGGGTGAACGCGGAGGTAGCGGCCAGAACGCGTCTTTATTATACGAACGAAGAGCGAGGAACCCAAGCGGCCAGGCCAGCCTCTGATGATGTTGTACTCACGACTCGCACGTTCTCTCGTACCTACTCGTACTCGTTTAGCTTTCTCGCGTATATACGAGCGTGCCTCGGCCGAGAGGACCTCCGCGCAGCCTCGAGGGGGGAGGAAATCGGCGCGATCGTTAAACGGTCAATTATCACTGGCCCCTCTCCTCCCTCTGCTGTTCTTTCCGTCTCTCGTTCCCTCTTCGTTTCGTGTTACTCCCTTTTTCCACGGCGAGCCAACTCTAACCCATCGCTGCGAGTAATTATTGCAGCACGGCGTTGGGAGAAATCCGGGGAAAGATAAAATTGCTTTGATAAAACTCGTGCTTGAGTAAAGCTCGTTGTGTCGTTGCGGTTGCGCGTATATTTCTAACGCATACTGATATTGTCGGAGATGTCAACATCGTCGATGTAATAAGTAAAATTTTTAAAAGCCTGTAACTTTTGTGTTAATTTTCGTAATTTAATGTGATAATTTAATACACGCCTAATACGTATAATAAAGCTTGTTCTTGACGAATAGCTTCTTTTAATCTCTGCAGTGCTTCGAAACTCTCTCCTCTCCCAATCACTCTCTATTCTACCGTCGTCCCTTTTGCCTCTCACTCTCGATCCTTTATTGCTTTTTATGCTTCTCTTTCGCTTTATAGCTCTGTTCTCGCTCGAACGCCAGCGTTCTCGTTTTTTAAGCCACTTTCGTTTGTCATTATGTTGCCCCTCTTAATTTGTTGCTCCGAAAGGTATTGATGATGCTTAGCGGGAAGTATTCGACTGTTTTTTTTTCCTCGACGAGCCGCGGGGGTTTGCCATTGTCGAGCATCGCGTGGTGTCTTTGATGAAGATTCGAGGCGATTCGCGATGGCTCGTTTGCGGGGTTCGCTGGAATTTTGGTATTGAATAGCAAAGGTTTCGAACGTCTTTTGTGACTGTGATTGTGCTGTTATTTGATGCATCAAGAGAAAGTTTGATTAGTTTCAATTTATTTGTACGTATCTTGTACTTGTATACACTTGTGTATACCCGGTTCAAAATTAAATAGGTGGAAAATTAAATTTCACCACGACAAACACGAAACACGTACTAAAATTTCCATCAAACTCAAGAACATGAAACGTCAGGTTAGAATAACGCCACTCGGATGCTCGCAAAATTTCAGGTTCCCGCAAGTGTAAACCGAATGATAAAAATCAAGAATTCAACGACCGAGTTGCCCGATCAACCCCCCCCCCCCTCTCCAAACCGCAATCCTCCATTATCAACATACCAAACAAGTATCTTCATGTATCTGCCGAGAAAACTAAAAAGAAAACAGAAACGAAAGACACGAAAAATGTAAACCCGAAGAACCGCGGCATTATCGAACGTACGAGTACTATTAACAAACCAAACAAGGGCCCAAGCTTGTCCCTCCTCCCTCCCCCCCATATCTCGAGCAGTGGAGGGACACTCAATAATCGATTCCACCTCCGCATTTACACTCGTCCCCGACGAGTCTTCTATTTTTTCTCTTTTTTCTTTTTTTTTTTTTT